>NC_081411.1:309030417-309330417 GCF_030272615.1 Cryptomeria japonica | reverse complement strand
CCAATGGTTATAGGTTGTAAGCTATGTAAAGAGGATGATTATGCATCAGTGGATGAAAAGGGTACAGGTCAATGATAGGTAAACTACATTATGTTGTCCACAGGAGGCCAGACATTGCTCATGCAGTAGGATTAGTTGCTAGATTTCAGAAAAGCCCCAAGGAGACACATATGGTAGCAAATAAAAAAAATTTCAGATATTTGAAAGGAACAATTGATTATGGATTATGGTATCCATATACAAATAACATTGATTTGAAAGTCTATACAGATTCATCTTGGACAGGAAATGTTGATGACAAGAAGAGTACAATTGGAGGATCTTTCTTTCTTGGAGGAAGGCTAGTGTCTTGGAGAAGAAAGAAAGAAAATTGTATATCACGGTCAATTGTAAAAGATGAATATGTTGTAGTGTATATGAATTGTACCCAAGCAATCTGGATGAAACAAATTCTGGAAGGTTTCAAGTTGAAGATTACAGAAATGGTAAGGATTTTCTATGATAACACCAATGCAATAAACATTTCTAAGAACCTGGTGTTGCGTGCTCGAACCAAACATATTGAGCTAAAGTATCATTTCTTGAAAGAGAAAGTACAAAGTAAAGATGTGACAGTAGAGCATGTATCTACTAAGGAACATCTAGCGGATATCTTTACTAAACCTTTACTTAAGGCTACTTTTGAGCATCTTAGAGGTAAGTTAGGGGTTGTAACCCTAAATGAAGTCAATTAAGCTGATGTGGAAGACATAAATCTCAGAGATTATTGAATATCTTGAAGTAGGATTGGTGTAGAGTGGAGTTATTCTAAAGGGGGAGCAACAAGTTTAAAAATGTTGTTGTAGATTGGTAAAGCATGGAATGGTTAACCAGTTGATATTGGCATTGGTGTGAAAGGGGGAGAAGAACTTTAGGATTGATGGGGAGAAGAATCATGTATGATTGATAGCCAGTTACTAGCTGAAGACATGAATATATAGTTGAAGAAGAGTTCATGAAAAAATGAAAACTAGCAAGGATTCCTACACCTGTGTATGTACATTACTCCTAATCGTCACAATCAAAGGGTACTGATATGTGTATTTCTATCAATGCCAAAGGAGGAGATTGTTGGAATTGCATGAAAAGTGCATTGATGAAGTAGAGTGTGGTCATTGATGTCAATAGCAACTGGTAATGGAGTTGTATTGCAACCGGTAGTGATGCAGTAATGCAACCAATAGTAGAGGAGTTGTATTGCTAGAAAACTATAAAACATTTCCATTGATACAAAATTTTGTACTAGCATTCTATATGTGTAGACATTGTCATTGTAATTTTTTCTTTTATAAAGATGCAATGGAAAATAAAATAAAACTCCATGGTAGACCACCACATAATTGGTCTTAATATTCTTGGCTAACAAAACTCCATGGTAGACCACCACAACCACCTTGTTGAGGCTGTGGCATCCGACCATGGATTTTTGTTAGCTATGAATATTAAGGCTAATTATGTGTCCATTGAGGGGGGTTCTAATAACATTAGAACTTGGATTGCGAAAGCTAGGGAGATTTTAATGTCTTTTCAAAAGGTAAATACATTTCATGCTTATCGCGGAGTATTGATAGCTTTTCAGCCGATATTAAAGACTTGATGCTTTATGCTTTTATCGAAGTGAAATAGATCTTTTTATTAAATCCCAATGTCATGTCTTAATATGATGACCCGAAGATTTATGATTAAGCGTGCCATTTTAGAGTTACTTCTATTTACTTCACATGTTTTCTGGGTATTTTTGGACCCTCTCTAGAAGTTTCTTACTCTGCATTCTACAACCATTGGAGAAATTATGGGAGGAGAAAGCAAAAGCATTCAACCCTTAAATTGCAAGGAGTGTAGGAAAAATGAAACTATATGGCATATTATAGAGCATGAGGGGCTTACCCCTTTCATAGAAAGATTGCATGGAGCTAATGTTAATGTTACTAAGAAATTCGCTAAGGGTTTCAAGGATGGGAAAATCCAAATCGAAGGCAGGAAGGTGGAGTTAGATGAAATGTTAATTGTGGAGGTTACAATACTTTTAATGGAAGGCACAAAATTTTATAGAGAGAAAAATGTTGATGCTAATGTTATCCAATTTCCTAGAAATGAGAAGGACAGGGATAAGCTCACCAAAGTCAACAATAGTAGCTACAACACTGGTAATATCAAATCAATTTGGCATTTTATTCTTGTTGTTTTGATGAAATGTATAACTCTGGATGGTTGATACACTAGGGCCTATGGGAACCATTTTATTTTACTCAATCATTTTAGGAAAAAATTTTGCATTTCATTTCCTTTTTATCTCATGACTTCTATCAATGCCAGTATCAAGGACCATAGAAATAACAAAAATTCCCCTATTCTTCATAGGGGTTTTATTTTTTTATTCTATCAACATGTCAGGACCTTGCCTTCCCCTTCCTCTAGGGTTTCAGATGGGTCTAGTGATTGTAATGAACAAGGGTTTGTGAGCCTTTCCTCTAAAAAGGTAGACTGGAATACTGGAATGAAGGTGTCAGATTCAAAGTCTAAGTCTTCCCTAAAGGTTGGTGATAAAAAGAAGAACGGTAGAGCCTCCCCTTTCTTTGTTTCTAATTTTGAATCCCACCCTTCTAATGATTCCTTACCGGATAAGACTATCCAAGCCCCTTCTCATACTAATAGACTTCCCTTCTAGAATGACCTCAATGCCAACTCTTCTTTCCTCAATTTAGATAGGGAGAATCTGGATGATATTCTAGTTGTTGTCCGTGATGTTGCGGTAGATAATTTCAAAATGTTCAAATGGGATTTTTATGAGATAAAGTGTATAAAAATCAAAGTTTAGGAAATGAATAATAGATAGGAGAATCAAGTTGCAGAATAGTGGATGATGGATCAAAGAAAAACAATCGTGGATTCTATGTTGAAAACTATGGCCACGGTTTCTAATATAAACAAACATTATGATGGCAAGATTTCCTACCTAGAAGATAAAATCAAGAAAGTGTTTGAAGGAAGGTTGATCTAGGTGGAGAACAAGTTTCAAAAGGTTAATGAGATTCTAATCTTGTTGGACTCTTACAGTCACAAGGTGGTGAAGAGCTCTGTTGAAAGCATAAACACTATGGTAGGAAATTTGGAATCTCTTCACCAAGAAGGGGTTTTGACAAATATGGAAATTATGGAGAAAAAATAGGATGAGATGGATGGTCTGAGTAAAATAACTAGAGCTAATTTGAAGAAGAAATCTATCAATCATGATATTCAGGAGGTGAAGAAAATTTCCCTAAATATAACTGAGCTGGAAACTATGACCATGAAGGCCCTTAAAAAATTGTATTGGTGTATTTCCTTTGGTTGTCATTGTAGCTATCTTTTGGTGTTTTGTTGGTCTTTTGTTGTCTATGGGCTACCTTTGGGTTTTTCTTTTGGCAAATTTTTGATGTAGTTTTTTGTTAAAGGGTTTCGTATCCCTTAAAAATCTATTTGTTTTTTATTAAGATAAACATGTTTTACAGGGATCCAAAACCCAAATCCATACAAAAATTTAAATATTTAAATAGTATCTAAACAACAACAAAGACAAAGGAAAAAACCCACAACACCACAACCAACAATGATACCAAGACTAAGCACTAGCAACACAACTAGGAAAAAACTAAATCAAAGAATGCATGAGCTTAGAGTTATTTTGTATCATATTCTCATTAATCTCCTCAATCTCTTCCATTATAAATCTCGTTGTGCTCCTCTCCTAGTTTTTGCTTCTTATTCTAGTAGAGGGTCCAATAGTAACTTGTGAATCTTTCCCTTGCGAACTTGAAGTTTAGCCACTGAAAGCTAGACATTGGTAATTGGTTGGGCTCTTTGGACAACCATCATCTTGTTAACCTTTCTCATACCTTATGCACTACTTCTCATAGCTTCTTTTCTTATCTTAGCTAGTTTCCTTAGGTTGCTCTTAATCTCCTCCATACTTTTTTCCAGCTGAACAATCCTAGGCTTGTTTTTTGTTTTCATAACTTTGACATCCTCAGTGAGTTTTTGAGTCATTCTGAGAATATTATTGGTCTTTTCTAGTGTGGGATTCTCAGTAAAAGTATTAATTATATATTTAATTCCTTCCTTTAAAACATGAATTTCATTTCTAACCCAGTGAAAGCATTTTTCTTGGGCATTAGTAAAATTTGTCAGCAACACCTCAAAGTCCGTGTCAATTTTATTCTCTCTTGGGTCCACTTGGTCCACATTGAAAGGGATGTCAACTTTAATTTTTTCTTCAACTTTACGCTTTGATTCCCCTATTTTCTCTAATTTTGTCTTTTTCGAACATGGTAGACCCAACCCTTGAGGCTTAGATGTAGGGGTTCCAAACTTACTGGTAGCCAGTCTAGGGTGTTTATTTCTTCTACTTCTACTAGTACCCAAGTAAATTTTTGTGGGTGGCCCTCTTCCTTAGAGGAGGAATAATAAGGGTCATCTAGAATGTTGAGATGATGCTAATCCATTGTCATACCATCCCCTTCTTCCTCAAACTGACTCTCAGAAACCATGTGTACATTGGGGCAAGCCAAATATTTGGGGGTTTTCATAATAGGGGAGGGTTTGACCCCACCAAATTTAGCATATTTCATAATAAGAATAATTAAAGCCTCGTGTAGAACATGGTTATCATTATTCTTGGCATGATTTTCTAAACTATACTCAAGAGAGGACAACAAATAAAAGGGCAATGAAATTCTTCTATCATGACTAAAGTGATTTAAAATCATGAAGTGATAAGAAAATATACTAACTAAATGGTCATCTAGAGTTATGTACCTTATAATGACTTCATCCATGTCCACCTAGAGTGACATAAGGTCTTTCCTGTTATATCATGTGTCTACCATCTTCTACACTCTATCTCTTTCACTTTGTTTATCGAAGAAGACCGAAAGGGCTTCCTCCACAACTTTCCTCTCCCTATGGAGCTTATTGCGATCAATCTATAAACTAGTGATCTCAGTAATAAAGGACTCATTAATTTTGAATTCAGCCCCAAAAGCGATAAGGGTGCCATTATGCCAATCGTTCACAAATTCCTCTATCATTTTTTAATCCTGGCCATGTAATCTCTTGAGATATGGTACAAGGCCACCATTAGTAATCTTTGTCCATAGCTCCCTGTTCTTTTCCAAATTTTTGCAAGAAGTTGGCTCCATCCTATTTTTGTCTCCTCCCATATTAACACCTCCTAGACAAACTTGGTAAAAAACAACATTGAAACCAAGCTCGAATCAAGAGATGGAAAACCAAATAATTAGGAACAATCTAAAAACCCTAGTTTTGAATCTAAAACACATTTGGCAGGTTGTCATCATTAATAAGAAAAATTTGGACAAGATTTTCGTTGTCCTTTCTTGTCAGTTCACACATATGTATAGGGAATGTTTCCCTTTCCATTTACCGCCTTATATCCTCATACACCACATTAAAATTAGCCACATATTCTGTATGCATATTGCCTTCCCAATACATGGGACATTTGAAATTCATCAAATTTGGTCATCCTGATTATGTGGAGGAAAAGTGGTGTGATGAAATGGAAAATACAAATTCAAGACTTGTCCACACACCAATGGGACTCTCGGTGCAATTTATGGAGTTATATTGAATAACTCAACTTCCCAAGGGATGTTCCATTGTTCTATATCTCACAAGACCCCTCAATCCAATGCCTTTTCTCTTAGATCATTGAGCAAAGTGACTTAGGGATGACAATCATGGGAACGAGGGATGTTTGATCAGTCTAACATGAATGCAATCCTAAATGTGCATGATATTAATAAATATGAATTAAACTAGCATGTATATGATGATAAGATGCAATAATTAGTAAAAGAACTATCCTAACATGATACACTACCTTAATATGATTATTTATGATAATAGAAATACTTCTAAAATGTTTATTACATTATTTCTATTCTAAGGGAGACTAAATGCTTTGATAAAATAACTAGATATGCTTAGTAAAATGCCTATAAGTGTGATGCTAAAGACTTGGATCTAAAAATGGAGGTTTGGGAGCTCTATTTATAGGAAAAATAGGACAATGAAGGGTTAGGATTGCATGATCTTATCAAGGGTCAGGATTCAAAGTTATCAATCCATGTTGACAATTCTCACCAATGAAATGGTGACAATTGTCAATATAAAATTGTTTGAAAGGGGATGTAAGAAGCAATAAATGCTTGAGAAGACATCATGGTTACATTAGGAGGTAAGGGTTAAGGTTAGGTTAGGGTTATCCCTTGGATAAAGATTTTACCCAAAGGATAAACTCTTGTGCAAGGGTTAAAGGGATAACCATGGTCAAAGCAATGAATTCTTAATGAGACCCTTGGGTTAGATGAGGGTTGAGTTAAGAGAGAAACTCTCTAATCATGCAAGAGGGTTGAGTTAACCATTAATGGTTTGGAAGACTTTCAAGGTTAACTTGTTTAGGACATAAAGCCTTTAATCGTTTCCAAAGACTTTAAGGGTTTGAGAAGTGAGTTCCCTTTTCTTAGGGATATGACAATATTTAAGGGATGGGTTAGGCTAATTTAGAAGTTATTAGAAGAATCTAGAAGTGGGGTTAGAGAGGCAAGTTGGAGATGTAGGAGAATGCAAGTGGATGGGAGGGTAATTTTAATTAAAATAAATTGCTTTATTTTAATAAAAATAGATGCAACTTGCATAAATACAAGTGGGGGATTTAAATAAATAAATTAGATTTATTTATTTAAAGTGAACAATTTAATTAAATGTAAATTTAGTTAAAAAGAGTAGAAAGGGGATTTAATTAAATAAGTGATTTATTCAATTAAATGATATGAAAGACCTAGGTGAATTTAATTAAATAAATTGAATAATTTATTTAATCAAATAGATGAATGTGAAAGATTTAATTAAACAAGGGAATGAGAATAAAATGAATATTAAATATTCACTTAGGAAAGTGGTCATTTTTATACCTCTACATTTTGCCCCTCTTTCAAGTGACATGTGTAAACATGTTGATTCAAAGAAAAATTTGATGTGTCGTCAAAAAAAAATCGATGTGATGTCATATGTCGAGATGTCGATGTCATGCCCTAGATTTGATGAATGATATTGATAATGCCCCCTCGAGAGATCTATCAAAAAAATTGAAAATTTTGTTGAGTTGATAATCGTTTTTGATTTTATTGCATTTTGAAATTTTGATTGTGTTGAATGTGGTGTTTAATTGATTCATGTCCTAAAAAATGATGTTTGGTAGGATTTGACGTGAGAAAAATCAGCAAAATACATGCCCCACTTACCAACCCGAGTTGACTTTTACCCTAGAAAATGTAAAAAGTGATTTCATTTATTTTATTTGCACCCATTGACTTCTTGTGAGAGTGACACTTGGAGAGCGGCAAGATGTCGGTTCCCTATGCTTCAGACCGATTCGAGCACATTCATCGATACAGGAGGCCCACCACATATGGGCATCCAGAATTTGCCCCTTTTTCTTTTTGTTTTGTTGATTTTGATCACGTTTTTAATTTTTTGTGTCGAATTTTCACGGTTTAGCACACCAGGTCTGTTGCATAGCGCATATGATAAAATAGTTAGCACTTAGGGTTTGTCAACTAGGGTAGCATCTAGGAGTCATCGAATAGTGCGTCACAGGTTTAGGGTAGCATGTAGGATAGAATAGCACATAGGGATAACAGGGTAGCGCATGCAAGAAATAGGGTAGTGTGTAGGGTTAGCGTAGCACATAGGGTTCACAGGTTGGCGCAAAGGGTAATTTTGGTAGTGTGTAGGGTTAACCTAGCGCATAGGGTAAAACTTATAGTGCATAGCCAGGTTTAGCTAGTGCCTAGGTGGCAGCTTAGCACATGGGAGAGATTTCTTAGCGCGTGAGTGAAAAATTAGGTAGAAAGGAGTGGAAAGATGTCATTTCAGGGAAAAATAGATGGAGGAAGATGATTTGGGGGTGGGTAGGTGTCTGCCAAATGCTTTGGAATGCATGTTTAGCCAATTTTGTGCCTGCTATGATGATGTCTCAGTTTTGTTTAGATTGGGAAATTGCTTTTGTTGTTTGAAGTACCAAGCTGATTGATTGAATGATGATCCTGATTTGTTGTTGATTTGGATCTTTGATTTGTGCCTTTTCATTGAATATAATGTCTGATATGAGTTCCTATTCATGATTTCCGATATGGTTCCTGATATGATTCTTGATATGGTACTTCCGTTATGGGTTTTTGATGTTATTTCTCGATATGGGTCTTTGATTTTCAATATGGATCTTTTGATATAATTTATCGATATGGTTCTTGCGTTATGGGTCTTGATGTTTGATATGAAACTTGGTATAATACTTGTATTGTTTCAAGTTTGAGATTGTGCTAATTTTGATATGGGAATTGATTTTTGATATGAAACTTGATTCAATATATTGTTGCTTCAAGTTTGATATTGTGTTGATTTCGATATGGGATTTGATTTTTGATATGGAACTTTTGATATGATTTCTTGATATGCTGCTTGAGTTATGGGTCTTGATGTTGGATATGAAACTTGATTTAATACTTGCGTTGTTTCAAGTTGATATGGGATTTGATTTTAGATATATCGGATTTGATGTTTGATATGGGATTTGATGTCTGATATGAAACTTGATTTGATATTTTGTTGTTTCAAGTTTGATATTATGTTGATTTCGATATGGGACTTGATTTTTGATATGGAACTTTTGATATGATTTCTCGATATGGTGCTTGCATTATGGGTCTTGATGTTTGATATGAAACTTGATTTGATACTTGTATTGTTTCAAGTTGATTGGATATGAAATTGGATATATCGAATCGATGTAGGAACCGATGCTTGGACATGTTTTGTTTTTATAGGAATGTCTTGGTGTACTTCAGTCACGAGAGCGATTTCCTAGACAATGGTCTCTGATTCCTTGGTTGACATAGGAAGATAGGGATATCAATGAGAGGTGTGGATTATCCTCTTTGTTGGGCATGCCTCAGTATATTATTAACCAGGGTTTGTTGACAGCTTTGGTAGAGAGGTGGCACAGTGATACAAACACCTTTCATTTGGCTACTGGCGAGATGATAGCCACTCCAGAGGATTGCTATCGGATTCTATGGATTCTAGTGATAGGGGCATTATTGCCATACAAGCAGAAAAAGCAGGATGGGATAGAGGCTCTTCGCCGGATATTTCATGATGATCAGATTTGCAGATATGAGATCCCTTGGCAGGAGTTTATAGATTTTGAGTATGCTCCACTACCTTCTGTACTGGCAGGTTTCATAGGTGGCTTCTTGTGTCCCAACAGTAGGTCAAAGGGACTGGCAGTGAGATGGGGATTGGTGCTAGAGGATATGGTGACACAGGGTCGTAGATTTGCATGGGGGTCCTATATGTTGGCCCATTTGTACAAAGAAGGATACAACAGTTTATCAGTCGAGGTCACATTATTATAGGTGTGGGCTTGGGAGCACATTCCCACAGCGAGGCCACTTGCAGACAGGGATAGGCCAGTTGGTTGGACTTATGCATATGGGTACACAGGTATAGTTGTCTAGCGTAAGCTAGGTAAGATAGAGCATTGGAGGAGGGTGCTAGATGACATTGATATGGTCATCTAGAGGCCGTATATGGATTGCGAGGTGTGGGCGGAGGATGAGCTAGAGATGCCCTATATGTATATGTCGTGATACTTTGATAGGGCGGTCGCCTTTTATCATTGAGAGGTTCTTGCATAGCCAAGTACACTGGCAGTATGGTCGACAACAAGGTGTACTATAGGGAGCATGTTTATATACTCATCGGAGGCAGGATGTGCCAGAGTGTGGTTTGACTATTGATAGGACAGCGGCTATGGAGGAGTACATGCATTTAGTTGGACAGATATGGGACTATGGGTTTGGATTGGTGGATGTTGGGCTGACATAGGAGCTTAGAGCTCTCTTTATGGCCCATGTCATAGTGTGAATGTCAGATCCAGTGGAGATGATTCCCGCTTTTGATGATGATGAGGATGAGCAGCCCGAGAGGTTAGGGAGACAAAGAGATGAGGGAGAGGATATGGAGGAGGCATATGGGGAGGGTAGAGGAGATGATGGGGGAGATGGGAGAGGAGGTGGTAGATGTAGACAAGGAGATAGAGGAGGGGATGGAGGAGATAGAGGGACGAGAGGAGGTGGATTAGTCAGGCAAGCAGTTGGTTAGGGAGGGAGGGTAGGTTTGGCAGTTGGAGCTGGTGGAGTTGGCCAAGAAAGAAAGGTGATAGAAGTTGTGGGTGGGATAGATGAATCCTGGCAACCAACTTAGAGGAGATCAGATGTATTACCTCCACTGATGCCTAGGACAGGGATAGGGATGGGTGGTACCACTATACAGGTACCCATTTAGGTTCGGATACCCACCCACTAAGAGGACGGATAGATTAGGTCCCTATAGATGACATTGCAACAGCTTCAGGCACATTTATTGGTTGAGCAGTGTCATATTACGCAGATTACCACATAGCAAGATACAGTGATAGAGCGCCTAGGTCAAGCAGAGTCTCAGACGCATAGCTTGGAGAGAGTGGTGGTTGGTGGTTCTATGAGAGACACACTGAGAGAGATGTAGTATGTAGCCAAGGAGGCTGAGTACTACAAGTGCTTATATGAGGAGGTGGTCCCTAGAGATCATAGAGCTCCTAGATATGTTGTAGTGGCATCGAGTTGATCCATACAGACTCATTCGAGGACAGAGAACAGAGGGGTTACAGGGCCTTCCCAACATGATCCACCTAGAGATCTAGGTGCTGGGACATCTACTATGAGACCGTTAGCCTCAAGAGATATTCATACCTAAGAGACTTGTCTGCATTGTATTTTGAGCATTTTGTTGTATTTTGATAGACGTGAAATCTTTTGTATATTTTGACCAGTTTTTAAGATATATATGACACCGATTTTCTGATCCACATGTGATGTGCTTATGAATGATGATTTATGCATTGATATGATGGTGCTATGATGATGATGTGATGCTTAGATAAATGTTGTTGATATGATATTGATTGATATGATTGATGATGAAGATGCAATGATATTATGATTTGTAAGATGTATCTTTAGAATGAGATCTATGATAATGATATACTGTGAGATGTATCTTGAAAATGAGATGTATGATAATGATATGATGTCAGATGTATCTTGCTAATGAGATGTATGATAATCATATGCTGTGAGACGTATCTTGAAAATGAGATGTATAATAATGATTTGTTGTGAGATGTATCTTGAAAATGAGATGTATGATAATGATATGCAACTAATAATAAAATGAGATGCAACTAATTGATCATCCTCATTTCGTCATTTGTCATTCCTATATAGTCACATGCTTTTGCTTTCTTTGTCTTTATCATCATTGAGCTATGGATATGTTGAAAATTTATACAAGCATAATGGTATAATTGAACCATAATGACTTGATAAAAATTTACATGGATTTTGATATTGTAAGATGGCAAAGTGTTGAGGTATAATTGAACCAAGATGACCTGAGTGTTTCTTGCATATAAATAGACAATATTAAACCCTTTTTATGCGCAAAGTGGAACAATATCTTTAGTGATATGCTTCAAATTACATCTCGAGACAAGTATTTGCACAGTACAAGTGATCGCCTCACAGACATAAAATTAAAAAAATATTGGAGTCTCTAACCACTTTCTCTAGCTTGATGCATCATTAAGAAAATTTAGGGGATACAATAATTCAAAAGGTTCAAGTACAAAAATAGTCAAAAAATTCATGCAAGATGTTAACAAATTATACTTCAGAAAATCATCCATTATGTTTGTTGAAGTTGTTGATCAGAGAAGTGTTTTGCTTTCTTAGCTGCTAGAGTTGTTGTTGACAAGATTTTCTCGGTGTGTTGTGATTCTTGTTTGTTTGAAGTCAGATGAATGTTGCCCCTAGTTATAGATATCGATTGATTTGGATATGTACAATGATTACCAAGCCATGGTGGGATACAATGAACTGATACTCAGATAAGCAAGGACAGTGACTACGCTAAGTATGTCTGGGATAATGTTGTGTATAAAGTTTTGGGTGATGAAAAAGATATGATTAATGATAGATAGAGGAGTTGTTCCCTCACAAATAGCACCTTTTGTCAGGTTTTCACCAATTGTTTTTATTGCACCTTTTTGTTATTTTTCTGATTTTTTTGCTTTTTAACTTTTTCCATGCATTAGACTACTAAAGTATAAAATTTCTTCAGATGGATGTTGTTTGTTGGTTTGTCAAACACATCACCCCCTGAAGTTGTAAGTTGATAGGCACCTGATTCATAGGCTGATATACTGACATAGGGACCCAACCAGTTAGGTTCAAACTTGCCCTTCTTTTCTTGATCCTGTTGATTTCTAGGATTTTCTTTGAGTACAAGATCACCGACTTTAAAAATGCTAGGGATGACTTTGTGGTTGTAGCTTCTACACATGCGATGTTGGTATGCTTTGAGGTGATTATAGGCCTATTGGCATTTTTCATCCAAAAGCTCTAGTTCTTGCAATCTGTTGATCTGATACTCCTCATCTGGAATGAGACCCTTCAAAGATACTTTGAGTGATATAATTTCTACCTCAAGAGGTAAAATTGCTTCTGATCCATACACCAAAGAATATGGTGTAGCTTGTGTAGGTGTCCTAATGCTATTCTTGTATGCCCAAAGTGTCGGATTGAGTTGCACATGCCAATACTTTCCCACATCATTTACTCTCTTCTTTAGGATTTTTAATATCATTTTATTCGATGCCTCTACTTGACCGTTCTCCTATGGGTAGTAAGGTGTAGAGAAATGATGTTGGATTTTGAATGGTTCACATAGTTCTCACACATCCTAATTTTTGAAGGGACACCCATTGTCTATGATGATGGAACTAGGAATGTCGTATCTATAGATCAGATAATTGAGAATAAAAGAGGCAATTTGTTTTCCAGTTATTGTGGTCATTGGGACTGCTTCAATCCATTTTCTGAAATACTTTGTCGTAGGGATAATGAACTTGTGTCCATTTGAAGATGAGGGATGGATTTTTCCTACTAAGTCAAGTCCCCACTGACAGAAAGGCCAAGATGTTGTAAATGGCTGTAATTTCTGTGCTGGTGCATGGATAAGATTGCCATGGATTTGGCACTTAGGACATTTCTTTGCAAATTGATAAGAGTCTTTCTCCATTGTCGGCCAATAATATCCCATATTTTAAATTTTTTTAGCGAGAGTAGGACCACTTGAATGTGTGCCACATATACCTTTGTGAAGCTCATGCAAAGTTGAGTCAGATTCATTACGATCAAGGCAACAAAGAAGAGTACCATCTAGACCTCGATGGTAAACAGTATCAGCAGTTAGGGTATAATGGGTGGCTTGCTAGATAAAGTTGTGTTTTTTGTTCCTAGATAGGTCATTGAGTAGGGTATTGGTTTTAAGATACTCATATATCATTTTGTATAAAGGAGATTCTGAACCAGTTAAGGCATAGATAATATGGGATGCAGAATTGTCATAGGCTAGGGAAAAGAGTTGCTCTACTAGGAACTCATAACGAATGTGTCACTCTGGAATTTGTAGCAGTGAAGCAATAGTGGTCATTGCATTGGCTGCTCTGTTGTCCAACCTTGGTATTTATTCAAAGGTAATGTGTACAAAGTACTATTGGAAGTCATCCACCATTCTTTTGTATGGTAATAGCTTATCATCCCTTGTCTGATATTCATTATTGATCTAATTTATGACTAGTTGGGAATCTCCATAGACCTTCAATTCCATGATTCTCTATTCTATGGCAATTTTTATTCCTATGACTAGTGCTTCATATTTGGCAATGTTATTTATGCATGGAAACATGAGTCGATATGATCTTGGAATGGTGTGTCCTTCAGGAGTGATGAACAAGATGCGGGCACCTGAGCCATGTTGAGTATAGGAACCATCAAAGTATAGGGTCAATTGCTTGGTGGTAATAGTAAGGACATCCCTATCTAGAAATTTGACCTCCATTAGTTGCTTATCTGGTAGTGGTGCTTCAGCTAATTGATCTGCAACTACTTGTCCCTTGATAGCCCGACACTCTGTGTATTGGATATCAAATTCACTAAGAACCATGACCCATTTAGCTAGTCTACCTATGAGCGTTGCTTTGCTGAGTAAATACTTGAGAGGATCAATTTTTTCTACTAGCTTGATTTTGTGAGTTAGCATGTAATGTCAGAACTTTTGAGAGGTGAATACCACAGCTAAATAAGCCTTCTCAATGAATGTGTAATTCAACTCATATCCATTTAATCTTCTGCTGATGTAATAGATAACTCATTCCTTGCCTTCTTGATCTTCTTGTGCTAATAGTTCCCCCAATGATATGTTTATTGTGGATATGCAGAGAATAAGTTTCTTCCCTGCTATTGGTGGTACTAGAACTGGTGGGTTCATTAGATATTGTTTGATTTGATAGAACGATTATGCACACTTCCCTTCCCATCTGAATGGTATGTTCTTATGTAGAAGATGATTGAATGGTATACTTTTATCTATTAATTGGGTTATGAATCGACTGATAGACTATAGTCGTCCTTGTAGAGATCTAAGCTGGCTAATATTCTTGGGAGGTGGCATCTCCATGATGGCCTGTACCTTTGTTGGATCTACTTCAATGCCCTTTTTCTGACACAATGTAGTCTAATAATTTGCCTAATGTTACCCCGAAGACACACTTCTTAGGGTTTAGCCTGATGTGGAATTTCTCCAATCTTTGAAAGATTTTATCTAATATGCCCAGATGTTTTGCTTGGGTAAATGACTTAGCTATTAAATCATCCACATAGTCCTCCATGAAGATATACATCATATCATGAAAGATTATTGTCATTGCTCTTTGATAAGTTGCCCCAACATTCTTTAAGCCAAAAAGCCTGACATTTCAACAATACATTCCCCAAGGACAGGTGAACGTTGTTTTATCTTGATCCTCTGGAGCTATCTTGATTTGATTATAGCCAAAAAAACCATCCATTAATGATAGCATTGCATGGCTTGCTGTGAGGTCTACAATTATGTCAATGTTGGGCAAAGAAAAGCCATCCTTTGGATAGGCTTTGTTAACATACCTAAAATCTGTGCATATCCTGATGCTTCCATTTGGTTTTGAAACTGGCATGGTGTTTGAAATCCATTCAGCATAGTCTATAGGTCGAATAAAACCGACATCTAATATTTTTTTAGTTCAGCTTTGACCATTAGTGCTACATGCAGATTCATCTTTCTTAATTTTTCCTTGAATGGCTTAGCTCCTCAAGAAATAGATAAATGATGCATGATTAAGTGTGGATCTACTCAGGGCATATCTGCATGGTTGACCAAGGAAAATTGTTTTTCTTTTCTTTGAAGAATCTAATAAATTCTGGTTTTTCTTCTTCTGTTAGAGACTCTGCTAGGTGTATTCTTTTAGCTGCTTCTTCTATACCAATGTTGATTGATTGAGTGGGATCAATCAATATGGGTGATCACTCCTGATAGTGTTCAGGAAGAGTATCAAGTCTCCCATACTTAGGTGCCTTAAAAAGGTTTTGCACCCTCAGATGCATCCTTTAATTTTACTTTTTTGTGATCTGGTACTGCCATTGACTGGCTTTCAACATGAGATCCTTTATTTCTTTCATTTTTGTGACTGAGAGACTTGGTACCCTCCTGATTACAAATATCATTACTTTGTATGCTAGTAGAGTCTGTTTCCAGGTTGACCGTATGTTAGGATTAATGACAGTCCCAAAGATATTGAGAGGGGGGGTGAATCAGTATCTAACCGATTAGCAGAATATTTAAACTTATTAAGAACTTTGCATCCCAAAACAGTGTACCGGTAAATAAGAATTAATGCAGCAAATAAGAATAATAGAGACAACATAGAGAACACACCATAACACAAGATATTTAATGAGGAAAATCGGTGTGGGAAAAACCTCGGTGGGATTTGTGACCCACAATATTCACTCATTGGCCAATGAATAAATATTACATACAATGAGGGGCCTGGACATGTAGGGAGGCCAACTGCCTAGAGCTCATTGCCCAATAAGAGTCACACTGACTACAAAAGTGGATTATGAAATCCAATACAATGTACTACTTTAAATCAACATCAACTATGCCAAGTTCAATACCGGTTTAAGCTCATTCTATAACCAAAAAATTGTACAAAATTTGCCTTATGCATTTGCATATAACATTCTTCCTTTTCCTTATTTTCTTACTCTCTCTCACATTCGCTCCTTACAAAATGACTTACAATATCTCATACATATATATGAGTCTATTACAATGTACCATGTCGGCTTTGCAAAAGATAACTACATTTAAATATAATAAACAAAATTTTATTCCTTGTCGGCTAGGGTGTCGATATGCATTGTTGCCGCTGACGGTGAAGTGTCTATCAGTGTATGTAGATGTCTATTGCTGATGCTAGTAACTACTAGTGGATTACCAGATGAATGCCAAAAGGTTTCCAGATGATTTCCATCAATGAAAACATCAACTATTCTCATAAGAGTGTAGAATGACAACAATCTCCCCCTTTGGCATTGATGGCAACACTCATGAGAAAAATCAAAATACTGTTCCAACACTGAAGTCCAAAACAAAGTTACCAAAAAGATCTGCTCCCCCTAAGCAAATGATCTCCTCTGAATAATCATTTTTCTCTCTCCACTACTCCCCCTTTGACATCACTGACAAAGGTTGTCAAAAATAGTCAAATGAGTGTAAAAATTTCACCTCAAAATTTGTAACTAGTTGGTTTCAATTTGAAATATATATACCAAAACCAAATTTAGACTCTACATGAATTTGTTGTTGTCTTTCAGGGTTGCCTAAGTCTGTTGGATCGTGTCAGTGAGATGATGCATATGATCTTCCGATGAACATTCTCCTTGGAGTAATGCCCTAGAGAATTCATTTCTTAGAGAGATAAGGTTGTCCAACTTAGGACCAAGTTTATACTTAAGTTCGCAAGCATTTGACTTAATCCTTGCCTTCTCTTTTTCAAGTTTCTCCAATTTCTCCTCAAAACCTTCTATTTCTTTCTCAATAACTGATATAGGTTCGGATGAACCAATTATGTTTTCAAATATATCATCTATTTCTTTTTGTACTCTGTTGATCTCCTTTTCTATGTCCTCTGTCAAAAGATGTGGTTTGCATGTTTCTCTATACAACTCTTTGTATTCCAAAATCGTAGAGTTCAGTGTCGGTAATAATGTATTCATGTGTTTTGTGCACTTCTTTATTATGTCTTCAAAGAATTTATCCTTCTCCTTTTCAACTTTCTCTTTGAAGGTGTCCTCATTCACCTTATCAACCGTTATTACATTGTCAGCAATGAATTTGGACAATGTGTCCAATTTACCTAAAGAATCCTTAACATGATCTATGTTACATTTCGGTTCAATCAATTTAAGAATTGGTATGGTGTCATCAATTTCTTTGTAGGCCAATGCATTGCAGTCTGTTATCTTCTTGATTGAATCCAAGAGTACTTCAGTAACATTTCTAGGTTTGAATTCACTTGATGAAGTGTCGAATGTCTGACCAATTACCTTTATTACCTTTGTGCTTCCAACATTTGTAACCATTTTTCTTGTGTTTACCTCTGGTGGATCAGTCTGAGTTTGCATTTCAACCTTTAAAGGTTTGTCTGATGGTCTAGGTGTCTCAGTGATTGCCAGTTTCTCTATAGGTTTCTTTGTATGCTCAACCATCGGTATCTTTGTCTCAATAGGCTTTTTTGTGCCAACATCTTTACCTTCAATATTCTTCCCAGTATCCAATGGTTGCTCTATTTGTAATGATTTCTCTATTGGTATCTCAACCTCAACTTTATCTACTAGTTTCTCAGTAATGTTGCCACTATCAACATTATCATCCTTAACCTCAGCACTATCCTTATTTACCACAATATTCACTTCCTGAGTATCCACATTCATGGTAAAAGGTATTTTAGATTCACAATTAGTCTCATCATGTGTGACACCTTTAGTGTCAATAACCGGTGGATCATCAGTATGTACAAGTGCAGTATCAAAAGGTGGTGGTGGTATATTATCAGTAATCTTGATATTTTAAATTCCACCAATTTTACCTTTCCCCTTTTCCTTATACTTCTGATATACTTTGAATGTTTTCTTTGGTCAGTTTAATTCTTCTTCTTTTTTCTTTTTCCACAAAAAATATATCCCATTTATCAACAGTCTCCTCTACAATCTCATTTACTCTACCTGCCATCAACTTACTTCCTGGTGACCACTACCAAAAATGGATCTATTAGCCTCACAAATCAAATCATCAATTTCTTCTTTTGAATTCATAGGATGAACATCTAGAAGTTTTTCAACTTTTAGTTTCTTATCCAATTCCATCACTACTATCTGTTTTGCATCTAATCTTCTATACAATTCATTAGGCAAGTCATCCACAACTTCAATTAAAACTTTCTTAAATATGTCCAAGTGTAAGATAATACTGTTCTCAATGCTTTCCTTGTTAGAATCAATAAATGAATTATACAGTTTACTCACATTAGCCAAATTTCCAAAATTAGTTATTTCATTTAACAAATCATCTAATGAAGGTATGACCAGTTTCTGTTTCTTCTTGGGAGTTAGTTTCTTAGCCAGTTGCCTTACTGCCTATTATTTCTTCCTCAAAGTCCTTGTTTTCTTGGGTGAAGGAGAGGGTTCTGATGAATTTTTTCTGTTCCTCTCAACTCTTTTGAACTCTGTTACCTTATCACTGTCCGTTCCAGAAGATGTACCAGCCAGTGAAATGTGTGCCTCTGGTTGCAGTCCTTCAAGCTCACTAGCCATTATCCCAGTAAAGTTCATAACATTTTCTTTGATTTCCTTTACTTTCTTCAAGGCATCCCTAATGTAATTTTCTTGTTTCCTCCTTTGCTTCATTATTTTTACACCACTCTCAATAGTTTCAGCACTACCAAAAACTTGTTCTATTTGTTCTCTTGGTACATCTAACAAAACTTTTGCATAAGTCTCAATAATGTTGAGATCTACCTCCCATTCCATTTCAGTTACCCAGATAGTTCGAGGAAGTACAACTTCCATCCATGTCTCATCCTTCTTGATGACAAAACAGATTTCTTTGTCATATTTGTCCACTACACTCTGCAGTAGTCTTTCTCTGGTTTTCAATTTAGCTTGAAAATCTTTAAAGTATTCAATTATGTTGTTATCCTATGCAGTTCCCATGTCGATGAAAGCTTCATGTAATTGTTTTCCTATCGGTATGTCATACCCAAAGTCTTTTAGTCCTGTACAGGGGATTTATTTGGTGAAATACAACATTAAGCATACTAAAAGATTACCAAAGCAAAATGTCCCTTTCTTGTCTCCTTTAATCTTTTTCAAATTATTAATGAGTTCATCTTTCATCCATTCACACACATCAATCATTGCATTATTGTTAACCATCTCATAAGCACTATTAATGCAAAGAATAGAAACTGAATTAAGCTTGTTTACATGTGTAGTCTTGTAACCTAACACCATACTTATGAATCTCACATTGATGTCTTTGATGTCATTCACTCTTAGTGATCTACTGTCAGATGTTGTTGTAGTTAGGGTCATCAGTTTGTTGTTAGAAACTTTCTTTGATTTGTCAGGTCTATTGCTGGTTATGGGTAAACCAGTCACTACCCTAATTGCTTGTTGGGTAATTTTGCAGACATAATCCAACCATATAAATTCTCCATGTGCTCTACTTAAAACTATTCTCACTACTTCTTCCAGAAATTGGGGAATGTTCAATATTTCCACAAAACCTAGAGTTTCTATAATCTTGTGTTCGGGTTTGATAGCACCATTTTCATCACAAATTATATTGGTATACATTTTCATCAACTCTTCAGTACCTAGTTCTTCTATATGGCAATGTATATACATCCTAGGGTCTTCAGCATAAGGTACACCTTTAGGAATTTTTGAAAATGCTCCTATGGAATCATCTTGCTTAGATACTTCAAGAATTATTTTAAACATGGGCCTAGGGCGATTTACGTTTTCCATAATAGTAGGGTTCACAATAAACTTGGGAGTAGAAGAAGAACCCATTGAAAAATACCTTTACCTGCCTGACAATATTTGAATGCTTTAAATAAATCGCTTCACACCTTTGCCTTGAATACCTTTGCTCATTTTTCGTGCTCTCTACTAATTTGAATGCTTGGTGAATCAAAAATGAGGGAAATCCAATGATTTATAATGACTTTTCTCTTACCAACCACATTAAATGCTCACCGGTTAAGTGAAAACTTAACACATCTGTCGGTAAAGAAGAAATTTATCATCTTACCATCAATTGAGGGTAATCTACATGATATTCAATTTGTCGCAATACCCCCAAAGGGTTACTTCTCAGTTGGATGAAGAATCTCCCGCCGGTGGAGGGTTACTTTGTTATACCAGTGAAGAGACAGTTTCATCAACATTCTGATCTCTCTTTCTAATCCATTGTTTTGAAAATTCTCCCTTTACCTCATCTACCCTTTCTTTGCCTTTCAAACTAGATCCTTTATTATTTTCTGGTGAAGTCTTGCTTCTATAGAATTTTGCATTATGTCCAATCTTGTTACAAGCATAACAAGTTACATTATTCTTCTGAATAGCCTTTCCATATCCTATGTCGGTTTGTGTTTTGCATTGATTAGATAAGTTTCCATATCTTCCACAAACATAACATTTCACATTCATTCTGTAGTTTTTTGAATTATGACCAACTTTGTTGCATTTGAAACATTGACCGATGGGTGCATTAATGTTCTGATTGTTTCTAGATCTACACTAATTTTCTCTATGACCATACTTGTTATAGTTAAATCATTTCCCATTAAATTTATAAGCATTAGGTTGTCTTACCGGTTTACTGTGATCATGATTGTTTGCAGTACTGGAACTTTCTCCAACTTCAAATCCAAGTCCATTTGTATCTCCATTAGGTTTCTAACTTTTCAGCATGTTATCAAGTTCCTCTAAACTTTTCTTGAATTTCTCTTTGTGTTGATTTGCAGTAGCCAACTCATTTTCCAGAATTCCTTTTTGTCTCATAAGCTTAGTTTTATCATGTTGCATGTGAATCAGATCTGTCTTCAACATATCATTTTCATGACTAAGTCTTAGATTTTCATTTCCAGCATCATTGAGTCTCCTAGTCAAGTCTTCTTCATTCTTCTTCCTATCTTCAATGTCTTTACAAAACCTCATAGTCATATCTTGCATTTCATTCTTCATAGTACTTTTTTCTTGTCTCAACTTGTTCACAAGTTCATTAAGAGTTTCTTTTTCATCATCATCTTTCTACATCTTCTTATGAAGTTCTTTTCTTTTATTTCGAGTTATAGTAAGATTCTCCTGAAGTCCTTGAATGAATTCATGTGTAGTTCTTAGATCATCTTCAAGTTTGTTATTCTTCAATTTCTCTACATCATAATCTACAAGAGCTCCTCCCAATTGTTTTCTTCAGTTCTCCATCAATACCGGTTTCAGAATCTTCCTCAAGCTGTTAGGCTTTTCAAAATAGAGTACCAGGCTCTGATACCAATTGTTAGAATTAATGACAATCCCAAAGATACTAAGAGGGGGGGTGAATCAGTATCTAACTAGTTAGAAGAATATTTAAACTTATTAAGAACTTTGCATCCCAAAACAGTGTACCGGTAAATAAGAATTAATGCAACAAATAAGAATAATAGAGACAGCATAGAGAACACACTATAAAACATGATATTTAATGAGGAAACCCGGTGTGGGAAAAACCTCGGTAGGATTTGTGACCCACGATATCCACTCACTGGCCAATGAATAAATATTACATACAATGAGGAGCCTGCACATGCAGGGAGGCCAATTGCCTAGAGCTCATTGCTCAATAAGAGTCACACTGACTACAAAAGTGGATTATGAAATCCAATACAATGTACTACTTTAAATCAGCATCAACTATGTAAGGTTCAGTACCGGTTTAATCTCATTCTATAACCAAAACCTTATACAAAATTTGACTTATGCATTTCCATATAACATTCTTCCTTTTCCTTATTTTCTTACTCTCTCTCACATTCGTTCCTTACAAAATGACTTACAAGATCTCATACATATATATGAGTCTATTACAATGTACCATGTTGGCTTTACAAAAGATAATTACATTTAAATACAATAAACAAAAGTTTATTCCCTATCGGCTGGGGTGTCGGTATGCATTGTTGCCGCTGCCAATGAAGTGCTTGCTGGTGTACGTAGATGTCTATTGTCGGTGCCAGTAACTGCCGGTCGCTTACGAGATGAATGCCAAAAGGTTTCCAGATGGTTGGTGTATACACCTAAAAATGGTCTGAAGATAGTTAATTAAATACACAGTTATTTGATTAATTCCCCTTCCCAATTAATTGAATTCACAAGCAATTTAATTAATTTCTCTATTCATCTACTAGTAAATAAATATAAATGATTTATTTATATAGTTCATCTCACATCCCCCTTTGATTAATTAATTTTCAATTAATTAATGTCTCCCCATACTAATCAATTCTTCTAATCCCTAATTAAGATTAACAAACTCAAGTTTGTTGAGATTAATTACCATTTATCAATTATTTGAATTTCTAAATTCAAATGAGCACATGGCTCCTAACTTTAACCACCCAACTTAACCATCCCCTAACTTAACCCATTCAATCTAATCTTGGGTCTAACTAAACCTATCCTATCTTGCACATTCTAACCTCCTTATCCTAACCTCTCATGGTGTGGATGTTCTCTCCTTGAGACACATGGCACTTTTGCCACATGTCTCCTCCCTTGGACACTTGCCCTCTCATGAGCAAGGCTCCTTGACACTTGTCACCACTGAGATGACAAGTGTCCCTTCCTCCAACCTCTTCTCCAACTTCCTCAATCTTGTCCCTTGATATCTTTAGATCAAATCTGGACCATGGATTCCTGCCACCTTAGCTTTGGCCTTGGAATTCCTATAAATACCCCTCATTTTGGAGCAATATGGATCCCATCTCATATCAATTTAGGCATCATTACTATAGGCAATTTGCATTTTGATTATCTAGTAAGATTTGGAATTGATCATAGCTTGTTAATATAGTTTCTTACATCATGCATTTCATATCATCTCCATAGTCAATCATCATCAAATAGCTACTCAACTCTTGAGTTACCACTTTGGAGGCCATTGCTCCACTAAGAGCCCATCAATCCAACACCTTCAAGGTCCTCAAGAATAGAGGAAAATGGGACATTTCAAGGAAGGCTTATGGTTTGCATCTTTGATTTAGTTTTTCAATTAAGCTTTTCAATTATGTTTTTATTGTCTCATTATATGTGTATGCCTCTTATACTAACCACATTTTTAGCATCACAGTTGGCATCAATGACAACATCAACTATTCTCATAAGAGTGTAGAATGCCAACACCGTACATAGGTAATGGATAATGGAGTCATCATCTGGGAAAATAGGTATGCCATGGTTTTCATGTTCATCCTAGTCTATGAGATCAAGAAATACGAGTGGTAAAGTGTCATTGGGTGGGTTAAGGTCAGCTACGGTAAGTGTCATGATAGAGGAATTGTTAAGGTTGTCTGGGATATTGGATAAGTGAATGATATTGTCGATGTCTTTGATAGTATTATCTTCCATGTAGACATGCTTGTAGTGTCGTAGCTCATTTTTCTTAGCTTCGTAGATATGTTGTGGACCAAATTCAAGTAGTCTAGACTCTATGCCTTGTCCTTATTGAGAAAGCGGGGTATGAATAGCACCTTCATGGACATCTTCAGTAATATTTGAATAGCTGCCCCATTCCTAGTTATTAGAATCAGTGTCAAAATCGTTGTCCCAGTTTATCTTACTGCTTCTAACAGGTATGTTGTATGGTGAGAAAAGGTCCCTGATAATTGATACCAGTTTGATAGTTTTCTCTGATTCTGTATCAGGTCCTTCTTGTACTATTTGCATATGTTCATATACTTTTTCTCCTTGGTGATTAATGATTTCTTCAGGAGGTGATTCTGTTGTTTTGAATGCGTTCCTGAATGGGGTGTACTTCCTCATAAGATGCTTCTTCTCTTTGAATGGCCAACTCATCCTGTTGTTTCTCTTCTGCTTGGTGTTCTCTCTCTTTCCTTATTTTTTTTGTTGCTTTGTGTAATGCCTCTTGCCACGAGTCCTTGTTGCATTTCGTCTTTACTTTCCATTGGGGATTTTATATTTATTTTGCTTCTATCTTAGGGGTAGAGTGTTTCCATGTCCTACTCCTATCTTGTCTTGGGAAAACTGTGAAGGAGGGTCTAATGGTTCTATAATGCCTTCTTGACACTTTTCTATAGGCCCTTTGCCATTATATCCCATTCATTGAATGATTTTCCATACTACTATGTTGGTATAGTTACCTCCATGGTAGTAGCTCTGACTTCTTCCTAATGCTTGTATAGCTAGCTAAGGATGTCTTTCTCTTCTGATTCATGTGCTAGTGTGCCTAATTGAATGAACTTGCCATCAAACTTTGTAATGGGCCGTGTTGCTTGATGCGTCAATGTAGAAGGTTGTCCATGAGATATTGGTGATGCTGGTAAGCTGGTTAGACACATGGGTTTGAAAGAGCATTCTCCCATGCCTTTCTCTTTGATTGTCATCTTTTATTTGAAATCCATGGATAAAGATTTGAGATATTATTGAGGATGATCTGGTGCTGAGGAAGTTTGAGCTTCCTTGTTGTGTGGAACCAAGCTATCTTGGGTTGCCCCAATAGCATTGTAATGTTGAAAGGGGTTGTTGTCAGTTGATATGGAAATCTCTTGTCCATTATATGGGAATTTGACACACTAATGGTAAGTTGATTTTACCACTTGCATTTCATGTATCCAAGGATGACCCAATAAAATATTGTATGTGAGGTCTATGTCTAAGACTTGGTACATAGTATCCCTTTGTATCAGTCCTACTTGAATAGGTAATATTACTATTCCCTTGGATGATCTTTCTTCATCATCATATGCCTTGATGGTGATCTTTTCATGTGGATCAATAAACTCCTTAGAGAATCCTAATGCATTGCTAAGTTTTAAGGTACAGATATTGAGACCAACTCCCCCATCTATTAATAATCTTTTAACTCGATGTTTCTAGACTAAGACTTCAATGTGAAGAGGAGTATTGTGCAGATGACTCAAAGAGATATTATCATGTTCAAAAAAGGTGAGATTGTGAGGCCCTGTCATATAAGCCACCATTGCTTGAAATTTGGCAATATCCAGATCCTGAGGCACATTTGTTTCAACTAGTGCTTGTTCCAAGAAGTTTTTATGTTTTGGCGAGAGGTGGAGTAACTCGAGTATGGATATCTAAGTAGGGGTTTTTCACAGTTGACTTACCAAATCGTATTGAGTCTTGGGGATAGTTATTGATGTTGATGTATGCCCTTTCAAAACATTATTTTTGAGCTCTGGTGGTTACATTGATTGACTCATGTTCGTGTTTGTCTTTGATTTTAATGAAATTTAATTGGTTGTCATCTGTCGATATATGATTGATG
Organism: Cryptomeria japonica; assembly: GCF_030272615.1. Lineage (NCBI taxonomy): Eukaryota > Viridiplantae > Streptophyta > Pinopsida > Cupressales > Cupressaceae > Cryptomeria > Cryptomeria japonica. The sequence continues at coordinate 309,304,701 of NC_081411.1, read as the reverse complement.
GTCTTATTTTATATGTGATTTATGCGAGCTCCTCTGGTATCATTTGATGATGAAGCTCCTTCCTTGTTGTAATTTGGAAGAGGATTTTTAAAAGCGTCATGATCACCATTCATTTTGAGATCATCAACTATTAAATCACCTTGATCAATCATGTCTTGAACAATGTTTTTAAGCCTCATGCAATCATTTGTTTGATGTCCTTTTTTTTGATAAAAATCATAGAAGTGTGAGTCATTCCACTAAGGTGGTTTGACCTAGGGTTCGAAGTTGTTTATGGCTGGTAATGTGATGATCTTGTTTGCCAAAAGTTCTTGGAATACTGAAGGATTGCCCCAATGGTGTGTAGATGCATCTATTTGGAAAAATATTGGTGTTACCCCTTTGAGTTGGGTTAGTCCCTCGATCGGTATTGTCTTTGGTATTGTTGGGGGTGTTTGTATTTGAAGGTCCCTAAATGGTATTTGACGGATAAGTGTTAGTGCCTTGATTAGCCCCCTTTTGATTCTTGATATCTTGAGGATTACCTGATAAAGTCAATACTGGTTGTTTAGATTATATCACATTAGCATCAATACCTCCCTTGTTACCAGCACTTTTATTTCTGGTCCAGAATCTGGATTGGTCTAAGTAGCTGTTGTTCTGGTTGTTAAAATGAGATTTGGATGAATTATCTCCTTCTTTGAATAACTACAATGTTCCCTTTTTGACACATGCTTCCTCTACTTGGATTTTGTTTTCGTTTAACTTGGCAAAAGAGGGTATGCATTGGAGCTTGAGTAGATAACTCATCTCACTATTCAGATTGTCAATAAAGATTTCCATCTTTTCTTTCTTAGGCACATCTCGAGGATACCTTAAACCATCCATCTCCACTGTTGAAGAAACACCATGAATGTTTCATTGCATTTTTGTTTGGTATTACATAAATCCAACATGGTGATTGTGTGTTGAATATTGTAGGAGTATTGAGTGATAAGTTTATTGACCAACTCATCAAAGGATCTAATGGGAGGTGTAAGTTTAGACAACCACTCCATGGTTTTCCCTCTGAAACTTCTTGGGAATAGCCTCATCAAATAAGTGTCATCATGGGCAAATTCAAGGCTCATGGTACAAAAATCTTAAACATGATCATGGGGATCACTCTTACCATCATATTTGTCATATTTGGGTATGTCTGAATTTGGGGGAAAGGGTATCATGTTTAATCTATTGTCAAAAGGGTAAGGATAAATTCAATTTAAGGAATATTGTACTGTGGTTCCCTATTGCATGTCCCCTGCATTTGGCTTTGCAACATTTACATTTGTTGTGTAAGAGCAACCAGGGGTGCATTTGTTTGTCGAGGGAAGGGTTCTTCCCTTTCTTTATCCCTAGTTCGAGCATGGATGTGTTCTGGTATGTTATGTTGTTTAGGTATGTTTTGTTCAGGGTCACGTATTTCCTCTTCTCTCTGTTGTTCTTGATAAGTATAATTTTGAGACCTTGTCCTAAAGATTTCAGTGTCGAAGTCTTCCAGAATTCTAACTCCTTTTCTTGTTAGCATGAACATGTAGTTTTCTTTGTCGGCCTCTATGAGTCTTTCAATAAGTTTTTGAAATGAGGGGTTTTCTTGACATTCTTGGAGGATCTCCTCAGTAATCTATGGTTCCTCTAGATTTGGATACTCGAAAGGATTTGATAATCTTCAACACATACTGGACTCTGGTTGTGGTTCACTTTGCTTGTTTCATTGAGAGCGAGTGACAATGGGCATCTAGTAGAAAATTTCTATGACATCATGTTGTTCGGGGATTGGTGGTTCTAATCAAGTTATGTTATAAGTGATGCAAACTTCTAGGAAGAAAGCTGGATTGATCTTTCCTCCATGATTTAAGTGTTAACTGAATGTTGATTTTTGGCAAAAGGCTCTACTTTTCAATGGTTCTTCATCAAATTCATTTGACTTGTCTTGAAGATATAAGCGCATATGATGGAGAAATGTGCAATGTGATTTGATTTAGATTTGGAGAGTATCATACATTAATTAGTCTATTATGCTTTTTGTGCATATATGACTGATTCATGTATTGTGTTTCAACTCTCAATCTATCTTGTAGACTCCACCATTTAGGGTTTCTATCTTTAGAGTTAGATTTATTTATAAGGATGTAATATCCTTCATTGTAACTTAAGAAATAAATAATAAGAAATAAGCAATAAGCAATAAGCAATAAGCAATAAGTAATAAGCAATAAGTAATAAGCAATAAGCAATAAGAAGTAAGTAATAAGTAATAAGAAATAAGCAATAAGCAATAAGCAATAAGCAATAAGAAATAAGCAATACACAATAAGCAATTTTAAAGCAATACATTCAATTATTGTTAATTGTATTCAATTTTATTTGTTATTCAATTCTCTCTTATTGTGTGACATGTATTCTATCAGAAGATAATTGGGCTTGTGAGATTCGCATTTCACGAATTCTAACATGGTACTAGAGCTCCAAATCTGAAGATTCCTGTTCACTTTTTTGGAGATTATTTGCATTTACACAATAAATTTTTACCTTGGGTTAATTTTGAGCTCACCATCAATTCTAGAAGGCTCGAGAAAGTCAAGATCACCTTTTGGTTTGCTGAAATCTGATATATAGAGTCCATTTTGTAAGGGTTTGAACTTTAAGGGTTTTCTCTGTTCCAAAGAGTACCTAAAAATTCGGAGTGTTTTAGGACCAAAAGGATATTGTAAATGGATTCAAAAGGTCGATTCCATGAATTTTGATATATAGTTTGCCTATTTTTGGTGAAAGGGGCATCTGGGGAATTTTTTTTTATTGGCACATTTTTTGAGGCATGAAAATCCATATGGTCGTACCTACACCTGCATCAAAAATATTTTCCAAAAAATATCAAATGGCTAGTATAGAAAAAAAAATTAAGTTGGTGCAATGTTGTTACAAAAAGATTTTTTTAATTTAAAAAAATTAAAAGAAGTCAAAGTACCTTTAGTAGCGTTTCTAGCCGCTGACATCAGCATACATGGCCCCTATGACCCTCTTCGTGCCTTAAAATAGGGGTTTGGTATTTTGCTCATAACTTAAGCATACAGAGTAGAAATCACGCAAACCATATATCGTTGGAAAACTATTTCCAAGCCCTATTCTGATATGGATGTATATTTTTCTGATTTTTTCATTTCGCAAGTTTTTTTGCCAGATGAAGTCAGAAGTTGCAGTTTACACTCCCTGGGGCATATCTTGTGCATTTGTACTCCATTTTTGTAAATGAGATATTGTCAGAAAGGTGATTTAGAGCTCTATACGCAAGTCCATTTTTGCAGATAGCTTTCCAACCCACTATCTCTTCCTTCTGAAGTAATCAGTGATTTCCTAGCCCTATTCCACCCTCCTGTGATGCGAGCTCCATCCTTTTTGCAAAGATCTCTATTTTTTTTATAATCATGGAGAATAGAATTTAGATTCAGTGTACCTATCATACCTCTCCCTTGTCAACATTATGAGGAGGTTTCTACTATTGTTGCTAATGCTTCCTTGGTTTCGCATTGGAGTGTTCTATGTATTCAGTACTTGTTCCTATGTACTAGGAGATGTGGGGCCATTTACCCATGCATTATCCATGAGATGGAGGACTTACGTATTTGTTCCTATGTACTATGAGATGCGGCAATCATTTACCCATGCATTGTCAATGAGATGGAATACTTACCATATTGACACTCTTCTATTCCTATTTGTGGAGGTTATATTTTCAACATCATAAAAGTTATTCTACAACAACATTTGTAGCTTCTTCATGCTTGTCTTTTGTTTCTCTTTTGGAGAGGAGTTTTGTTCTCATTCTGGGTTTTCTGCTTTGCTCTGTTTCTGAGAAACTTGCATGTTTCATCATAGGTACCTCATCAAGCTTTAGGTCAGGACTCATCTTGCATTCATCTTTGCATGTTTTTTCCTACATCTTTTTCTCTCCACCAGTTGTGCATTGAGGGGGGGTGTTGGAATAAATAATTTATATATTAATTATTCACTTAATTGAATTAATTTACTAAATAATCGATGCCTTAGTTAGTAATTAATTATTAGCATTTATTAGTTAGTTAATTAAAATTATTGAAATGTAGAACAATTTATTCATGGATTCCATGCATTAGTGTTGTGTGTTACATTGTTCACTTCAAACTAGTTTATAAATATTATATATTTTCAAACTTGATATCTCTCAACATATTTTACATATTTCATTTAAAATATAGGTATGCTAGTGATATATTAACTTTAATATTGTCATATATTAATTGTCAACTTAAAGTTATCTTAAAAAAATTGTTAGAATAAATATATAAATTTCCACATATATTAAAAAAGAAGTGGATACATGATGATCATCTATATATTGGCGTGTGTTGACTTGATCTCAAAATGTTATTAACAATAGTTTTATACCAAAGAGGTGTGAAAGGTCAACTCGAGAAAACTTTCATCTATTTTCTGCATAAATTTGAGTAGTACATGAGGTGAATATGTACGCTATGTTGTTGTTTGTACAAAAATGGTCTCAAAGGAGAAGTGGTAGCTTAAAATGAACTATGCATCCATTTACAAGCATCCATTCATAGCTAAAACAAAACCTCTGAATTGAAAAAATATTCATGTTTCATTACCAACAAGGGCATGTTATGTTTAAGCAAGAGAGAGATGGGTAAAGAGATAGAGACATAGAAGAAGATAGAGATAAAAAATTAAGAGAGGAAGATGGAGAGAAGGAGATAGATATACAGAGACAAAGAGAGAGAAACATGAGAATTAATAGAGATGGAAGAGGAAAATAAAGAGAAAGAGAGATAGGGAGTGATAGAAAAGTAGAGATATGAAGTGGTAGATAGAGATAGGAAGAGATATAGTAATAGAGAGAGATAGAGATAACTAGATAGAGATAACAATATAGATGAAATAAGTGATAAGGAGATATATATAGAGAGAGGAAAAGAGATAAATATAAAGGTCTATAAAGAGGGAGAAATAGAGAGAGGGGGAGATAGATGGATGGATAGAGGGAGACATGTCTACAGATATAGGGGGAGAGAGGAAGCTATAGGTAGACTAGAAGAGAGAGAGAGAGAGAGAGAGAGAGAGAGAGAGAGAGAGAGAGAGAGAGAGAGAGAGAGAGAGAGAGAGAGAGAGAGAGAGAGAGAGAGAGAGAGAGAGAGAGAGAGAGAGAGAAACTGAGGTATATAGAGAGATAAAGATAGAAAGATGGGGGGATATAGAGGGAGTAGAGAGAAAGAGATCTATAAAGGAAGAGGGAGATATAGAGATATAAGAAGATATAACGAGAGGAGCAGAGAGAGGTAGAAGGAGAGATACACATACATTGGAGGAAAAAGAGAGAGATATTGAGATACATAGGAAGATAAAACAAGAGACGGGTAAAGATAAAGAGATAGATAGAGGTAAAAAGAAAGAGAGAGAAGTGGAAATAACTATATATAGATACAAAGAGGGGAGAGGTATATATGTACAAAGAGATATAGGGATAAAGAATGAGAGAGAGTAAAGGTGACAAATACAAGTAATAGAGAGAAAGGTTTAAACATTAGAGAGAAGGAGAGAGATAGAGAGGGGGAAAGATGGATACATAGAGTTGATAGAGATAAGGAACGAGAAACAAGGACTGCATGTATATGTATTAGATAGAGTAGAAGTAGAGAGATATAAAAAGAGGGAGTGATGGGGAGACAACGATGTATAGGAATAGAAAAGAGAGAGACTAGATATAAAATTTAAATATGAAGGAGGTGAGAGAGAGGGAGGAATAGAAAAGGAGAGAAAGCGGGAAAGAGAAATATAGATAGAAAGAGGGCAACAATGAGAGAGGGGAATATAGAGAGATAGATAGAAAGATAAAGATATAGGAAGTGATATATGGAGAGGTACAAAGGGATATATATAGAGAGAGAGTAGGAGAGATGAAGGAAAATGAGCATATATGATCTAGAGATAGAGATAGAAATCAGGAGTGTGTGTTTGTGTGAATGAGAGAGTTATAGAGACAGAGATAACAAGGGAGAAATAGGGAATGTGTGTGAGTAAAAGATATATGGAGATAGATATAAAGAGGGAGAAGGATATATAAATAGATAGAGATATAGATAATGAGGGAGAAATAGGGAATGTGTATGAGTGAAAGATATATGAGGATAGATATAAATAGGGAGAAGGATATATAAATAGATAGATGGAGAGAGAGGGAGAGGGAGGATATAGAAATAGAGAGATATAAAAAGAGGGAGCAAGAGGAAGAGAGGGAGAGAGAGGGAGAGAGAAGGTGAGATAGAGATATAGATATAGTAGAAATGATAAAGGGGGAAAATAGAGAGATATAGTGAGAGATAAGGAAATATAGATAGTGGAGAGTGATAGAGATGGAGACAACAAGCAAATGACATGCTACCCTCAATATAAATCTCCAAGAACACATGCCATGCATAAATTATTGGCATCAAATGAGAAAATCTAAAGTTAGTTTCTCAGTCTCTTGCTCTCTTGATTTAAACATTTAATTTAGGTTTTAAATTGAAATTTAATTTGTTGTGTAAATTAAATATCAGTTCAAATATAATTATTTAAATTTTAATAAGAAAAAAATATAAATTAAATTAATTCTAATATGTATATAAAATTTAAGTTAAACTTTAACTTAATAAAAATTAATCCTTCAAAAAGAAGTAGAAAATTTAGAATACATTAAAAAAAAAAGATAAAATATCCAAGAAAAGAAGGTAACATTAAAAGACAAAGAAAAATAGTAATAAAATAAAGATATTGATTCAAAATATAATTATTTAACAATAATTAATATTTTAATAAGATAAATAATTATAAATGAAATTGATTTTAATAATTTTAATTATTATTTGTAATTTCATACATAAATAATTAAAATAAATATTAAAATTAATATAATATTAATTTTCAAAGGAAAAAGAAGAAGAACAATTACAATAAAGCCAATTCTTTCTTTTTAAATATTTTTTTCCTTTTAAAATTGAATAAACAAGATAATAAAAAAATAATATTAAAATATATTCATAAAAAATAATAAAAAATAGATTTTCCTTTTTACCACTATTCTTTTTCTATTTAATAATGTTAAAATATATATTTTTATTTTTTTATCATAAAAAATTTATTTTCTGAAATTAATTGATTTTAAAAAATAGGTGGTTTACTTCATATAGAGAATGCTTTAAGAATAATTAAAAAAATAATTATATAAATACCTATAAATCTAATAAAAATATATATAGAATCCAATTAAAAATATTCTATATCCTATTAAAACCAGCTTTAACACTTATAAATTTTATTTTATCATAATCTCTTATAAGAATAAATTGCATAGGATTACATATAACATTATATTGTCAAAAGAAATATAAAAAAAAAATCCACGGGCTAGCTAATGTACTAAATTAAAACCTTAAACCTGAGAAAGCTAAAGCCATACTTAAACATCTAAAAACCTGAACAAAAGAAAACTTTATCTTCAAAACAATTAGACCACCACTCCATGGAAATGCATAAAACTTGTATGTCTGCAGGTAACTCTCAATTAAAATCAAGGATCTGACCAGAAGTGCCGCACAAAATTCATCACGTTAAAATTATACATTATTTTCATTAGTATTCATCTAAATAGATTTTTGTTGAACAGGAAAAATTATAATATAAAAAAATTTCAAAAAAGAAAAATATGGCAGAAAGAGTATAACTGGTGTTCAGTTCATAGTTGTTTGTATACAATCTTGTCTGGAATTTATATACAAGAATGTGAAAGATTAATAAGCCATGAATCAACAATTCATTGTCCAGAGATTTTGTATCACCCCGTAGTCAAGTTGTTCTGCAGTGAATTCCAGTGACCCTCCCATGGCATTCGAAGATCATCCTCTTCTGCTGAGACGGCAGATGACTTGGATCATCCTCTTCTGCTGAAAACTAAAGTCTTTCTCCATTGTCATTGCTTGCCATCTCAAATGTTGGGGAGTCTTCACCTGAAATTCATTTTAAACATCCATTGATTCAGATAAATACATTAAATGGAAGTACTAAATGTGAAGGTGAAAAAAATATGGAAAACATTTAAAAGCAAGATGAGCGTTATGGCCAGTGCCTGAAGTGAACCCAAATGAATGCTCAGCAAATTGTTGAAGCTCTATTTCTTTTGCACACAACTTCGCCTCCACGGATTTCAATTGCATCTCTAGCTCTGCAATTATTTCTTGATGCTGTTTTTCCAAAAGATCTAGCTCATATGGTAATACACCATCAGAAATCTTTAATTGTGGAAATGAGGTCGACTGAACTAACAAACTATTATGACAAAGCCCACCCTGGACTTCTTCCTTTTCGGAAAGAGTTCCTTGTCTCTCTCTTCTTCTTCTTCATACATCCTGCGAAATATCCATCTTTGAAGCTCAACTTCGCCTCTACGGATTTCAATTGCGTCTTAAGCTCTGCAATTTTTTGTTCAGCTGAAAATCATAAACATCCATTGAATCAGATAAATACATTAAATGGAAGTACTAATTGTGAAGGTGAAAAAAAAACACAAAATTTAAAACCAAGATGAGCGTTATGGCCAGTGCCTTAAGTGAACCCGATGCTTCCATTGTTGAAGCTCTCTTTCTTTTGCACACAACTTCGCCTCCACGGATTTCAATTGCATCTCGAGCTCTCCAATTCTTCCTTCATGCTGTTTCTCCAAACGATCTAACTCATATGGTAATACAGCATAGTTATCGACATAAAAAATCTTTAATTGTGGATTTGGGGTCGACTGTCCTAACAAACCATTAGCACAAAGCCCACCACCCTGGACTTCTTTCTTTTCAGGAAAACAACTCCTTGTCCCTCTCTTCTTCTTCTTCATACATCCTGCGAAATATCCAGTGCCTGCACCTATGGCAGCAATTAAGAAGAGCTTCCACATTTTTATTTTTGGTGTCTATATACTAAACAAAATCCGAAGCTACAAACTTCAATTCTCTGAGTATCTCCTATAATATAAGCTACAAACTTTTTATAATCTTTTCAACTATATAGTTGTTTGGTTTATAGGGTCACCTAGCAGAGATCCCAGAACGAAGAGCAATAACATAGGTAATTACTTGCAGCATTTAAAGATACGATCGATGCATTGGAGATTAGATAAAATTGAATATATGATGCGTTGGAGATCAGTTTTCTTTTTTTGTTGTTGTTTTTTTACTTTCGTTAAGTTTTATTCTGATGCTTTACTGCATGTTTACGCTGTAATAAAGAAATTTTAAGTTGTTTTTGGTTCTTTTTGTTTTTATTCTATTCGATCGCTTCCACAGTCTATAAAACTTGTCACTGCTGTTGTAATATTCTAGTTAGTTTTTCATATGCAAGGATAATAGGGGAGAGGGACCATGATAACTTCCTAAATATGTAGTCTATATGGAATATGGTAAGATCTTTATTCTTTGTTTTTTTAACAATGTAAAAGGGACATTTAGTTATCTATATTAAGGTTTGAAGGTATGATTTACATGTCTAATAGGAAGTGTTCAAAAAAATCTTTGACCAAAATATTAATTTAATAAAAAATATGATTTGCTATTAGTTGAGCATTGTGTTTCTATGTAAAATATGATTTATATGGAAGTTAAATGGCCCAAATATCTATTAATAATCATAAATGTTTTGTTATATCTATCATTTATATCTAGCACAAAATGACCGATAATTGAACACAAGTTTTTTTTGTCTTTATTAAAACAACACATTATTATATTAAATACAACTTATATCCAACACAAATGAACCAATAGTTGAACATTAAAACCTTTTTGAACACATTATTACAAGGTATTTATTGTACTCACCTTTTATATTTGTGATAAAACAAATTGTTAATATGAAATACTCCAATGCATATATATTGCTGCCCAGTAGTTGTACACATAAAAATAATATTTGTTCACTATGATAACAATACTTTGTTTAAGTGAGCCTAGACACTTATGGTGGATAGCTATGATAATTTTTTTTTTTTAAATATTATTTATTTAGCTTATTAATGAACTTATTTATGTCTTTCTTAAATAACATTGATAGATTCACATGTGTTCAAGTATTGGTCCATTTTGGTAGATATTTGGTAATTTTGATTTACAGATGGATGATTTATTTATGATATATAGTATAGATATGTTGCAAGACTAGATCTTATAATCACAAGTGGGTGTAGAAATATTGGACCCTGTGCAACTACTGGCTCCCCTCTTCTCTTTATAGATTCTTTTAGTTTTTTATATGCTATGATAATATATGTAGATTTTTTCAAATGAATATTATTTCTTGTCTATTTGATTTGATTATTTTAAATTTATAATCTTTCAACTAGTATTAGAGAAGGTTGTAATTTTTGTTTTTCTACTGTGCATGTTTCAAGGTCAGAGAAATGGTTATCTCTAGATGACTAACAGTAGCAACTTATTATTTTAACTTTTGTTGTTCATGGAAGACAACTATGATTATTGGAGTATCAAGATGAAAACCCTACTCTTATCCCGAGAACTCTATGAATTAGTGGAAGTCGGATACACAGTTCTTGTAGTCAAAATGCATTGAATGCATTCACACCAATTCAACGAAATTAGTTGAAAGAAGATAAAATGAAGGACAACAAAGATCTTTTCATCATTCAGTTTGCATTGCAAGCTTCATTTTTTCCTTGAATTTCTATTATGACATCAAACAATGCATAAGAGGCCCTAAAAATTGCATACCAAGATACATAAAAAATTAGATTAGTTAGACTTTAAGTTTTTTTAGGCGAAATTGAAATTTATGGATGAAGCTAAGTTCATTCATGAATTTATTACTAGGACTCAAGATATCAAGGGGAAATAATAAAAGAACAAAAAAATGTCAAAAAAATTCTAAGATCTCTTTCTCTTTACTCCAATAGTAATAGGTATTGAAGAAATTAAAGAGCTAACCACTTCTAAAGTTGAAAAGTTGATTAGTTCTTTGCAATCTCATGAGAAGTGTATGGAACATTCTACAAACAAAATCGTGTATTTTTCCTAGTCTTTTATAAGCATTGAAGAAAGTCCAAAATCTCCTCCCTTCCACATTACTAGATCACAAGGTGAATCTTATGCTAATAATAGAGGATAAGGTAGATTAAGAGGAAAATGAAATAATAAATGAAGAGGATGAAGTCATGTGGACCACATGTTCTTATAGCTAACTCGATACAATTAAAGATTATATTTCAAGATTATATTGGCTATTGTTGCATAATACGAGTGGCCAATATATTAGGTGAATGTGAGATCTGCATTCCTTAATGGTTATATAGATGAGGAAGTTTATGTGGAACAACCTATGGGTTATGAAGTACATCATGGGACTTCATGAAATATATTATAGGACTTTAGGTAGCTATTTCTCAACTTAGACCACCAGAATAAAGATCATTTGTGCAAGATTTTATTGGCTGACTCTATTCTTCAATTTTTATGATCTAGTAAGAAAGTGCCAATAGTTTCAATTATTCATTATAAAAATAAGGAATTCATCCTTGCTACTTCACTCAATCATTGCAGATTAGCCTTTTGCATGTAGTTGGATTATATTTCATCAACATGATCAATCCTCTATTAAGTGTTGGTCACAGATAGATTCTTATATTTACCGACTACTAAACAAGGTTGTTTGAGGCTATTCCATTGAAAGAGGTGACAAGGAATTTGATACCGAACTTTCAAGAAGTGCTTGTTACAAGATTTGGTGCACTAAAGATCATTACATCAAAAAATCAAAAAGCTTCTCTTGGTTCAAGGATAGTTTTTCCTTGAATAATGGTATTTACTTGAAGATATTATCAAACTGTTACCCCTAAGGGAATGAGTTAACTAAACCTACAAATAAAAATTTAATTGCATTGGTCAAAAGAATAGAGACTAACAATCAAAGTGAGTGTGACAAGCACTTGAAGAAAACCTTATGAGCCAATTAAATCACTCTAAAATTTCTTAAGGAGTCCTCATATGAACTAATTTTTGGAAAGAGTATCATTATGTTGATTTATTTTTTCAGTTAACAAAACAATTGGATAGTTAGGAAAATGGGGCAATGCAAGTCTGGTTAGCTGAATTATTGATCTTCCAATAGACAAGGGAGCATGCTCATGATGTAATGACAAGTTTCCAATAGATGGTAAATAAATTATTTTATAGTGGACCCCAATTTCAAAGAAGGAGATTTAGTCCTCAAGTTGGAGGAAAGAGCCACATAGCCAGAGTAACATGCTAAGTTTGACTCATTATGGGGAGGTCCCTTTCATATCATTAATTGTAAGCAAGTTAATGCCTATGAGCTGGTAGAAAGGGAAGGAAATGTTCTTATTTGTAGAATATTTCAATTGAATGATCAAATCTTTTATTGTATACAGCTAATTAGTTTCCCTTTTTGCAAGTGTGTTTTCCACATTTCTTATGATAAGTGTCATGTGCATGGAATAGGTGAATAAAAATTATGGATAGTAGCCATGTGTTCACACCAGTGCCCATTTTGATTCAATTCATTTTTCAAGATAGTCAATGGTTAATTGTTATGGGAATTAATAGAAAAGTCATGTACGATGCATTATTTGCATGATAAATATTCTAAATATTTAATAGAATTAATCTACAAGTGTGTGCATCAATTCATCCTTTAAGAATCATGGTTGTTGAGGGTTCAATGCATTAATTAGATGAGTGGGGGATACCTTTTCAAATATCCATACAATTGATGAAAAGAGTCATTTGAAATTATTTGAGAATCATAGAGAATTTCAAGCATAGTGGTGTTTTTAGTGAAAAAATGGAGAATTTATAGCATAAATAATTCTACAAAGAAATAACAATCATGGATACTATACAGTCAACCATTGTAAATGAACACCCAAGAAGGCAAAGCACCCCTCCCATAAGGAAGATTTAAGAGCTTTATCGTAAATTTAAGGATAGTAGATCTTATGACTCATCTCCTCCTCAAGAAACACCATAGGTCCCTAATTTAAGGACCATGAAAAATAATTTTTTGTGAGAAACCCATCTTTGATTCTGGACTATGCAAATTTAGTTTTTTAACCTAGATTGTCTAAGAATCATAAAAGTGTAAGGAAGGGTGCTCATGTATGAATCCTAAATCATGTGTCCAAAAGTGATTATGAATCATTTAGGTGTAGGCTATGGAGGTCTACATTGTATTAGTATATGACACCTCTCCTTTATGTGATGAGAGCTAGTAGATGTTTGTGCATGGTAGTACAATCCTACCAATTGAACTATCATTGATTTATGTTGCAATAGTAAGAGAAATTTAATGAATCCCACGTGATCCTACAACACATTTTTTTTCCTTTATATAAAGTTTTAGTTAGTTTGGTAAGCAAGGAAAGATCGGTTGAAGTTTTTAAATTAGGACCTCCACAATTATTTGGTAAATATGAAAATGACTTCACTACTGATTACTTGTTTTAGTTTCATGCCATTTATGCAAGATGCCTTCTTTATGTTGGCTTTAATTTTTGGAATTGAACATGATACAAGTGTTTATGATCTCCAATTGCATCCAGCCTTTTCCTAGAGATAGTTTCAAGAGAAATACCTATAATATGCACATTTTGAAGGTCATTATAGAACAAATACAACATCAACTATCCTATTTCAAGCATGAAAAAAAAAAGATTAGGTACCAATATTTTCTATCACATAATTCTTTTTGAAAATGTACAATTCTATTAGCCACATATATATTTGGCCATGGTAGGCATTTCTTTGGATACATGGAAAATAATCCTAGTGCGTACATGGACCCATATGCTCTTGGTGACACATGACTACTATGACATTTTAGAAATATTTTTGACCCTTTTTTTATTTATTTGGGTCATGAGGAGATCACCGTTAGATAAGTTAAAGGTAGAGGGAGAACCTCATAAGTTCCAAAATCTTATGTGATTGGTTCTTTGCAGCCCATTTTTAATGATATAGTCTCATGGTTTCAAGGAAGAATCATTCAAGATTTCATGGATGTTTATAGATAGATTCCTTGCCATCAAAATGACCAAACAACTTGATATCATTGATTTAGATTGAAGCACCGAAGGAAAGAATAAATCCATTTATGACCTATCCTTTATAAACTGAGGCATTGAGATGATAAAGAGGTTAGCCTAGCATTTAGTCTCCTTGAAACTAGCCCATCTAGGCCTAAAGTGAACCCAAATGAATGCTCAGCAAACTGTGGAACCCGATCCTTCCACTGTTGAAGTTCTATTTCTTTTAAACACGACTTCGCCTCCATGAACTTAAATTACATCTCAAGCTCTGCAATTTTTTCTTGATGCCGTTTTTCCAAAAGATCTAACTCATATGGTAATACACCATAGATATCCACATAAGAAATCTTTAATTGTGGAATAGATATACACCATAGGTTGACTGTCCTAACAAACTATTAGCACAAAGCCCACCACCCTGGACTTTTTTCTTTCCAGGAAAACAACTCCTTGTCTCTCTCTTTTTCTTTGAACTATACATCAGGCGAAATACCCAGTGCAGCAATTAAGAAGAGCTTCCACATTTTGATTTTTGGTTTCTACTAAACAAAATCCGAAGCTACAAACTTCAATTCTCTGAGTATCTCCTATAATATATGCTACAAACTTTTTATAGTCTTTTGAACTATATAGCCGTTTGGTTTATAGGGTCACCTAACACAGATCCCAGAACGAAGAGCAATAACATAGGTAATTACTTTCAACATTTACAGATACCATCGATGCATTGGAGATTAGGTACTAGTTAGTGTGATATTTTTTTTGTGTTGTTAAATTTAAATATATTTAATATCAAATTCAATCATTAAAGAATAATGAAATAATTTGCATTGACACACTTCAATTGGTTCTCTAAAAGCAGTCTAGCTCTACCCAACAACAATGGCAAAAGGAATTCTTAATTATGTATAAATATTGTGAAGTTCCCAAATATGTAGTGAAATATCAAGAAAAAAAATCAAGTTAGCTCATATAAATTAAAGAAAAGTAATTTACAAATTACACAAGAGAAAACAAAAAATTTGTAATCTAGGGTTTTGCAAACTCCACCCCTTGGATACTACAATTTTTTTTGAAACATCCATTATCAACTAATTGACGAAATATTTTTCCAATTATCTTAGAAGTGTTGACTTCATTATTTTTTGTTCACCCTAGTGGTCTCAATTCAATGAAACTATTTATATTCTTAACTTGAAAGTGTTAAGATCCTATAATTGAGGTCATCACTAGACCCATACCTAAACCTCGAGGGTAAATTCATGATGACCCTACTTGCATATCCTCTTGTGAGAAGTTAGGGGCTTCACAATTTGTATTCAATGTTAGAGGGATATTGTTCTCTCCTCTTGTACGAGATCTTTGATCTCTTTAAACTTTGACTATTCATTAATTGTAAGCTATCAACTTAGTCCCATTATGATGAAATGATAATCATTTCCATCAAGTATTAGTTACATAGTCAACATTACCAATCAATAGTGTTTAATGAACACCTATACATAAGGGTCATATCGCATCTCACACACCTCGTGATTGTCTGAAACATACATCATATATACACAAGGAACTAGCTCATATACATCACAAGTACATAGGATACATGACCTGACTAGTTCCAACATACATCACATACATGGTGATTGGATCATATAGGGTTCTCAAAGGTAATAGTGACTATCTCATACCTACATTACAAAGATAATAGTGACAATTTCATATACAAGAATCACAAAAATAATAGCAACTGGCTCATAAACAAGAATCACAAGGATAATAGTGATTAGCTCATATATGAGAATCAAAAGGATAATAGTGAATGACTTATCCATAATGGGTAACTATCTCCTGTCCAAAGTGCATCCTAGAGAGAAAAGTAATCTTGGTGCATTTTGCACTACATTGTGGGTGTCATTCCTTTCCTTAGTCTTATGCCCTAGTGGATAATTGGGAAGACGATTCAATGCAACCCATACTACATCCCAAGTCCGTCCTCAAACCAATAGAGTCAAGTATACCATCTGATGACTAAGAAGAGGGTTTGATGAATTTCATGCTACATCATGGGTCCATCCTTAATCCTAAGGATATCCATAAGTAGTGAACCAACCTAGCCTCATGGATTCTAACTTCAATTTCCTATAGGCCATTGACAACAAGTCTATCCAACTAGGAAGAAGTAACTTGTGACATATACAATTTAGTGACCTTAGTCATATTTTTAGCTATCTTTTTTTAAAATATTGGGTAACACTTGACATTGATCACCCACATGCTATAGGTGGCTTCCAGTGAATCCTCTTGATACAACAGTTAGTTCTAGTTATTCCTACATGCATGGTAAAGTAACTACTTGTGCAATTGTTATTGTATCAAATCTCAGATAACCCCTAGCAATCCTTCACCTCTATGAACCAAGTGAACGTTGGCTAATTGAAAAGAAAAAATAGTAGGTCTTGGCGTTTTCCATTGGCATAGTCCACTGACAACCTACTAACTGTTAGCATATCATATCTAGGGTAGCCTTGGAAAATTCATCTCTATGAACTAGGTAAATATTGAATAATCGCTTGTAGTAGCCCAAACATCGATCATTAGCATCAATCATTAGCATAGTACAATGACTACCTATCACTACTTTAATATACCAATGATTTACACTTGTGTGGGTCATACATAACAAGATTTACAATACTGGACAAATGGATAAGTCTATCACAATCTAGCAATTTAGAAGCTTTTAGGTCTAGGATTAAATTTCACAAACTCATGATAACAATTACATAAAACCAACATAAGATGGCCTCAACTCAACATGGACCCTTAATAAAATACTAACTATATAAGGTAGTAAACCCATGTTCACTTCTTCAACTTTCTATCCAAAGGCATATTACATATTATATACAAGTTATTGATTTTTATTAACTCTTTAATAACCGTCCATTATGCACTGCAGCCTCCTCTAAAGCCTCCAAAGAGGGAAGGTCAAATAAGAAACAAACCCATTATCTATAGTTATCTCCCCTAGACCCTTCCCCTAAAAACTTGAGGTCACAGGGGAATCCTTCACTTAAGGATCAACTATGTTCCTCCTTCCAAATGGTTCAAAGTTACATGTAGTTATCCTCACTAGTTCTCCCAAAATTCAAAAGACCTATGCACAAGTTCTCCATAATTAGGGTTTTATTAATTAATAACACATAACAATACTTGAGAAATCATAACTAATTACCAACCCATACAATACCACTTCCCCTTTGGATATCGAGGTTTTTGACTCAAAGTCCCTTTGTTATTGATCATAAACCAATTTGAATGTCCAAAGGTTGGTTTTATCAAACTAGTATTTAAATTCATGACTCAACCAAAAATTACCCTGGTTCACACAAAACCATAGGAAAACACTTCCATTCAAAATTCACATAATAGATTTATTGTGGAGGTTCTTTTACCCAAGGGATCATTATATATCTTGTTGTTATAAACACCCTTTAACCTCCTATCTCTTGCTACCTTAATTATGTTAGGACATATACATCTATCATATGTTTGGTAGATCTTGAAGGTATTACCTTATGACTAAGTATGAGGTACCTAATGTTGATTATAACCACGATGTTCCATTTTGAGATATAATAATGTTTGAATCTCACTAGATGTGAGTTGCATGGCCCTATAACATAGTTTATTATGTTCCTTTTATGTAATTTATTTTCAAGGAAAGGAGGATAGATTATTTAACTACTCAAATGACTATTTCTAAATTTAAATGTTTCATCTCTTCTATTGTTTTAGTAAAAGTAGTATGTCCAATAATAATCATTACATGTTCCAATATGAAGAATATTCAAATATATTGTTTGAATTATTACCACCCAATTCATAAACATATGAAATTCTTTTACAGAGGAAAGACCTCTAGAATTATGATCTTCAATCTACTCAAGGTTTTAATTGTCAAAAATCAATAGGACTAACACTTTTAAATAAGGACCCATTCAGAGATAACAACCTTCATTCAACTATTTTCAACTTACTAACCATCTCATGAATCTAAAGGATTTTTCTACAAAAAATCTCTAAGCATTTGTTTTAATATAGATTAAAGCTACCAACCGACAAGAAATAAATATATTTTTTAGATATTTAATGTATGTACCAAATCTAAAATAGGTCCCACATTGTCTTATCTACATCAACTTTGAAAGAAGATTTTAACAACATATTCAAATATGGTTAAAGAGTTTTTGGTCCTATAACCGTCATATAAATCATACTCCTTTGGACTCTAAAATTATTGACAACTACAATTGCTATTGACTTATCAACCCAATTTGTTTTCTACAATCTGAAAGTGCTATGTTCACATTGTACTAATTTGAATGATATAGCTTTCAATACATGGAAAACTTTTTGGATTAACACTAACTAGGGTATAGTCCAATTTACAAAGAACAGTGGTGCATAATTCAATTATAACAATTATGAGCTCCTCACAAAATCTCATAATGCCAAAGAGAGAAGCTTAATCTAACTTTTTGAGCAATAAAAAGTACGCAAAATACATAACACCAAAGGAAAAATGCATGCACAAGGTAGGCGAATTGCCTAACAAAAAATATTAATAAAAATAAATAAAGGTATGCGTATGGAACCTGAACTTCTTGACGAAAACCTCTAGATATGTAGCTGCAAGCAATCAAGCATGAGTTAACCTACGTTGAATATTTCCACTTGCCATCTTTCACTGCTTTTTTCCCCATTGATCTGAGCAGCTTTGACTCAAAAGGAAGGCGTCCCATAGTCTCTTCTCTGCCTTTCATAAGCTCCTACTCTTTATAATGTATACCCTCTCTTCTTAAGGGTTGATGGATGTTGTTAACTTGCTCAAAAGATCTCCTTTGCTGCAGTTGGGGAGAGTGCTAGCAATGGTTGTGGAATGTGGCTTTACACCTGCCAATTGTAATTGTTCAAAGGTTCCTAAATCCTTCTCACCAAATCAAATTTGTGCATAACCTGCGATCATTGCACTCCATGAAACCACATTTCTTTCGAGTATTCTGTCAAACAGTTCAAGAGCTTTGTCTATGCTTCCACATTTCTTTCAAGCATTCTGTCTACCAGAATAATTGTAACTAGAGCATTTGCCAAAATCCCTCTCTTCAACTCATCTCCTCTGTTTCTCACGTTCTAACGCATGTCCTCTCTCTGCGTACTCTAACGCATTCTCTCCTCTCGCTCTTAGCTCCTTTCCTTTAACCTGTCATTTTCCACAGGATTTCTTGCCTTTCATGTATAGAGCTCTCTTTTCCTTTTGTGCAGTTTCTTCCTTTTCTGTTCTTTATTGTTGATCTCCTCTTTCATGTTGATGGGTGTTCATAACCCATTTGGAGCGGGTTTCATCCCCCCCTCCATTTTTTCTCACCTCCCTCTTTCTAATGAGGTCCAGGATAAATCACTGGGGTTAAAAAGAGGGAGGTCCAGGATAAATCACTGGGGTTTTTGCATGCAAGTTGGATTGTGACCTACAAATTTTCTCCTCAAGATAGGATCACCATATCTCACTCAAATGTGCCCATTCCTTACTGATGAATATACGAATCACCCATACTCACTCTGCAGGTTTGGTTTCTCTCCATGTACTCTACTGTATTTTCCCTATTGGGTTCTTGACAAAAGCTACGACTCTAGATATGTTTTTGTTTTCGTTTATTACTTTAGTTGTTACTAGCCCCCCTCTTTACACAGATTTTTTTAGTTTTTTATATGCTATGATAATATATGTTGATTTTTTCAAATGAATATTATTTCTTGTCTATTTGATTTGATTGTTTTAAACTTATAATCTTTCAACTATAATTAGAGAAGGTTGTATTTTTATTTTTTTTACTATGCATCTAGCAAGGTTAGAGAAACAGTTATCTCTAGATGACTAATAGTAGCAACTTATCATTTTCATTTTTGTTGTTCATGGAAGACAACTATGATTATTGGAGTATCAAAATCAAAACCCTACTATTATCCCAAGAACTCCGTGAATTAGTGGAAATGGGATACACAGTTCCTATCATCAAAATGCATTAAATGCATTCACACCTAATCAATGAAATTACCTTAAAGAAGACAAAAAGAAGGACGACAAAATTCTTTTCATCATCCAATCTGCATTGGATGTTTCATTTTTTCCTTGAATTGCTACTATGACATCAAAGGATGCATAGGAGGGCCTAAAAATTGCATACCAAGATACATAAAAAATTAGATTAGTTAGACTTTAAGTTTTTTTAGGAGAATTTAAAATTTAAGGATGAAGGAAGCTGAGTTCGTTCATGAATTTATTACTAGGATTCAAGATATCAAGGGGAACACTAATAGAACTAAAAATTGTCCAAAAAATTATGAGATCTCTTTCTCTTTAATCTAGTAGTAATAGGTATTGAAGAAAGTAAAGATCTAACCACTTCTATAGTTACAAAGTTGATAGGTTCTTTGCAACTTTAAGAGAAGCATATGGAAAATTCTAAAAAAATTTGGTGTATTTTTTCCAGTCTTTTATAAGCATTGAAGAAAGTCCAAATCTCCTCCCTTCTACATTACTAGATCACAAGGTGAATCTTTTGCTAATAATAAAGGATGAGTTAAATAAAGAGGAAGAGGAAATAATAGAGGAAGAGGATGAAGTCATGTGGATCACATGCTCTTGTAGATAACTTGATACAATCAAGATTATATTTCAAGATTATATTGGCTATTGTTGCACAATACAAGTGGCCAATATATTAGATGAATGTGAAATCACCATTCCTTAATGGTTATATAGATGAGGAAGTTTATGTGGAACAACCTATGGGATATGAAGTACATTATGGGACTTCATGACATACATTATAGGACTTTAGGTGACCTTTTCTGAACTTAGACAACCAAAATAAAGATAATTTGTTCAAGATATTATTGGCTCACTCTATTCTCCAATTTCTATGATCTAGTAATAAAGTTCGAATAGTTTCAATGTTTCATTATAAAAATAAGGAATTCATCCTTTCTACTTCACTCGATTATTGTAGATTAGCCTTTTACATAGTTGGATTATATTTAATCAAAATGATTAATCCTCTATAAAGTTTTGGTCACAGATAGATTCTTATATTTACCAACTACTAAACAAGGTTTTATGAGGCTATTCCATTGAAAGAGGTGACAAAAAATCTAATACCAAACTTTCAAGAAGTGCTTGTTATAAGATTTGGTACACTAAGGACCATTATATCAAAAAATGAAATAGATTCTCTTGGTCTAAGGATAGATAATGGTATTTACTTGAAGATATTATCAAACTATTACCCCTAAGGGAATGAGTTAACTAAACGTACAAATAAAAATTTAATTACATTGATCAAAATACTAGAGAATAACAATCAAAGTGAGTGACACAAGCACTTGAAGAAAACCCTATGAGCCAATTACATCACTCTAAAATTTCTTAAGGAATTCCCTTATGAACTAATATATGGAAAGAGTGTCATTATGTTGATTTATTTTTAATTAGTAAAAGCATTTTATAGTGAGGAAAATGGGGCAATGCAAGTCTGGTTAGCTGAATTATTGAACTTCCAATAGACAAGGGAGCATTCTCATGATGTAATGACAATTTTCGAGTAGATGGTAAAAAAGTTGAGAATTTATATAGTGTAAATAATTCTACAAAGAAAAAATAATCATGGATACTATACAGTCAACCTTTGCAAATGAATACCTATGGAGGCAAAGAACCCCTCCCATAAGGAAGATTTAAGAGATTTATCCTAAACTTAGATATAGTAGATCCTATGCCTCATCTCTTACTCAATAAATACCATAGGTCCCTAATGTAAGGACCATGAAAAAGTGTTATTGTGAGAAACCCATCTTTTATTCTAGACTATGCAAATCAAGTTTTTTAACCCAGATTGTCTAAGAACTATAAAAGTGTAAGGAAGGGTGCTCATGTATGAATACTAAATCATGTGTCAAAAAGTGACTATGAATCATTTAGGTGTATGACATGGATCTCTATATTGGCTCCGTATATGGCACCTCTAGTTTATGTGAGGAGAGCTAGTAGATGTTTGTGCATGGAAGTAAAATCTTACCAATTCAACCATTGGGAGACACATTCAAGTTATGATTTATTTTTAAATAGCAAGAGAAATTTAATGAATCTCACATGATCCTACAACACATTTTTTTTCCTTTATATGAAATTCTAGTTAGTTTGTAGACAAGGAAAGATCGGTTGAAGTTTCCAAACTAGTAGTTCCATAATTATTTGGTAAATACAAAAATGACTTCACTACTAATTTCTCATTTTAGTTTCATGCCATTTATGAAAGATGCCTTCTTTATGTTGGCTTTCATTTTTGGGATTGAACATGATACAAGTGTTTGTGATCTCCAATTGTGTCCAACCATTTGCGTAGAGATAGTTTCAAGAGAAAGACCTATAATATGCACGTTTTGAAGGTAATTCTAGAACAAATATAAAATCAACTATTCTATTTCAAGCATGAAAATAAAAGATTAGGTACCAATATTTTATATTTCACATAATTATTTTTTAAAATTCACAATTCTATTAGTCACATGTATTTGTCCATGGTAGACATTTCTTTGGATAAATGGAAAATAATCCTAGTGCCTACATGGACCCATATGCTCTTGGTGACATAGGACTACTATGAGTTTTTAGAAAGATTTTTGACCCTTTTTTGATTTATTTGAGTCATGAGGATATCACCTTTAGATAAGTTAAAGGTAGAGGGAGAACGTCATAAATTTCAAAATCCCATGTGATTGGTTCTTTGGAGCCCATTTTTTAATGATATAGTTTCATGGTTTCGAGGAGGAACCATTCAAGATTTCATTGATGTTTATAGACAAACTACTTACCATCAAAATGGAAATACAACTTGATATCATTGATTTATATTAAATGACTGAAGGAAAGAATAAATCCATTTATGACCTATCCTTTATAAACAAAGGAATTATGATGATAAAGAGGTTAGACTAGAATTTACTCTCCTTGAAACTAGTCCATCTAGGCCTGAATTCAACCCAAACGAATGCTCAATAAGTTGTGGAACCCAATCCTTTCATTGTTGAAGATCTCTTTCTTTTGTACACAACTTTGACTCCACTAACTTCAATTGCATCTCGAACTCTGCAATTTTTTTTTGATGCTATTTTTCCAAAATATCTAACTCATATGGTAATTCACTATAGTTATCCACATCAATGTAAAAATATTAACTAAACCTGTGAAAACCTGGAACACTGGTAGAGCGGCAAATTACATAACTGCATAATAGAGAAGAAGTAAAAAATTGTGAATAATTGCTTGGTTGACTTAGGAAATAGTACAATATATAAAGAAAGAGATGAGTCATCTAAAATGGCAAAAATCAACTAGAAAATAGGCTTTTAACTTTATGCAATATTAAAAACCTCCATGCAATATTGCATAGCTAAGCAATCATAATCTTATCTCTTAACAACTAGCAAACTTAGCTAGAATAATATTCTACACTGCAGCCCCCCTTAAGTGTAGCTAGGTGAATAGAGGGATATGAGTCCTAACAACAAAGCCATGATTAGGAATCCAATTACAAAGAGGAATGGAGGAAACCCAATTGAGAAAAACTTAATTACAAAGAGGAATTACGATATTATATCAAAGTCATAGAAAGCACTGCATGAGATGTAGTTGTACATATTCTCAACTACTCAAATGGATGAACATACAAGTACACAGTCTCCAAATCTAGAATTTGGTCATCTGCAGACAAGAAGATATAATTCTCCAGAAATGTGCTCAAAACTAAAAAATGACATAGATGTCCTCCAATTGGAATGAAAGAACTATTAATCCAATGCTCAATATTGCCCCACTAGAAAGAAACTCTAGAATCACTTGAGGATGTGACTTTGGAATCTCATGTAGTCAAGAACCCTGCTAGAAAGAATCTCTAGGAGCAATCAAAGTTGTAACACGAGAATCTCATTTAGATAGGAATTTAGAACAAAAGAAGACTTTTGATTGCCAATTGGAAGAAGAGTGCAGAGCTTGCAAATATAATATTCTAAGTTTTATTATTGAGGATGCTTAATTAAATAAATCTACACTAGATGCTTTAAGCAGGAAACCCCCCATATAAAACGTTATATAAGTTTATTTTTATAAAACCCCAAAATTTCCTAAATCTTTATCATGCAGTACTTGCAAAGTACGTTCAAATTTTAAATAATCAACATAGGAAGAAAGAAAGAAGAATGCAAAAAATTAGGGGAGGAAGATGCATGTATCTAGAAACAAAGGTTTACATCTGCCTCAATGGTGGTGATATTCTTCACTTAAATCTGCTTGCAAATAAATAGAAGAAATTGACTGCAAAAGACAAATTGAAAGAAAAGGAAGATCACACCTTCTCACAATATACAAATGAATTTGCACTCATACCGGACTGAGCTCTGACACCATGTAAAAATGTTAGCTAAAGCCATGAAAAATAGGAACATAGGTAGAGCTGCAAATTACATAATTTCATAATTAAGAAGAAGTAAAAAGTTGGGAATAACTTCTTGATTCACTTAGGATTTAGTAAAATATATAAAGTAGGAGATGAGCCATCTAAATTGGCAACAACCAACTAGAAAATAGGCTTTCAGCTTTATGCAAGAGTAAAAAAATCCATTCAAGATTGCACAACTAAGCAATAATAATTTTATCTTAACTAGAAAACTTAGCTAAAGAATAAGTTACAAGTAGAGGGAGCACCTCATTAATTTCAAAGTCCCATGTGATTGGTTCCTCAGAGGCAATTTTTCAATGATACAGTTGCATAATTTTAAGGAGGAACCATTTAGGCTTCTATGGATGTTTATAGATGGAGTCATTACCATCAAAATGACCAAACAACTTGATGTCATCTATTTAGATTTAAGGGCCGAAAGAATGAATAAAACCATTTATGACCTATCCTTTATAAAAGGAGGCATTGCGATGATAAAGAATGCCTAGAAGTTACTCTCCTTGAAACTAACCCATGAATGACTTGATTTAATAAATGACCAATGAAAGTACATGATCTCAATGGACATATGAATAGCCTCAAGTTGGTCACACTATCTGTGCACAAACCTCTACCATACTTTGAGTAATGGTGATCATCGGTTGACGACTCCCTGGCTATTTATATTGATCTAGCTCAAATTCTTTGAGAACCTTTTCATCCATGAGAGTCATTTTATAGCCCCATTTAAAATATTTATCCATCCAAACTAATGACAAAGGGCCTCTAATAGTAGCTCCTAAGGCTACATTGGAGCATGGAAAAAATTGAATCCTATTGAAATTCTAGGCAAGAAATATATGAAATGAAGAATAATTTTGGGCATATCGTCATGGATGAATAATGGGAAGAACTTTTGGATGAAGCACATGAACTTCCAATTTCTCCCTATGATACTAGCTACACCCATAACAAGGTAGTAACAAAATATAAACAAAAATTGAAAGAAGGGGTTTAAAAAGTAGGTGAGACTATAGAAGTATAAAATATCTCTCGACCCTCGATTTGTTTAGCCCCTCTCTACCCTGCAAGCCAATACAAATTGCTTCCCATCTTGCACGCAAATTCATTCCAAACTCCCAGTCCTTCAGTTGAAAGTTGGGCATTTCTAGATCAACACTCTCCTTTATTGTACCTAAAGGCATAGACTCCCATTTGTTGGTTCTTAAGTTATACAATGCTTCAAAGGATGCACTTCAAGTAGGACTTGAATATAGCTAGAAATTTGAGAAGGTTAATTTTTTTATTACTTGTTAAAAAAGATTCTTTCAATTGTAAGGCAAATTTGAATGCCATGAAATAGGTGGTCAAAGAGATGAAAGGACATATTGAAAAATTGGTCCAATTATGTCTCCCCTCTACATGTCATAGCTACAAACTCATTTGTCTCCCTAAGACAAATTCACAAGTTTTGTTAGGACAATAAGAAAGACCAAACTACTTTCTACAATTTGTGTCAAGTATCGAGCATCATAGAAGTGGAGGCCATTCTTCAACCACTTACATAGGTTGAATTCCAAATGTGCGTTGTAGTTCATAATTTGAAAACTTTCTCCTTTAAGGAGATTATTGATTTGGATATTCTTTGAGGCTATATATTAGAAGGCTCAACCCTTTGACTTGAGTGGACATCACTTCAGGTCACCCATTAAAGGTTATATTTTTGTTTGGGATGTGTTCCACTTATTCAAATTTGGTATTCTGATTTACAAACTATAGAATTTTTGGGTTCTATTTCTATAGGTGAAGATGTTCTATGAGTTGCTAGAGTTGTACAATAACTCTATATTTTGGATCAATATTCTTGAGACATCAATAGAAACAATCATTGTATTTTAGTTGAGTTAGGGTCTTTGTGTTGGGGCAAACTCAATGTTTTTTTTTGGGCTAAGTATGGTTTCTTTCAGGAGGGAGAGATGCATGTCACTCTAGCATGTGTTCTATATCTAGATGATGACAGGCCTTCTGATGATGGCCTACTCCACCCTACATTAACAACACAACAACAAAAACAAAGGAAATACAAGAGAAAATACTTATTTTTTGTTATTCCAATAGAATAAAGAAATACAATGTTCGAAACTCTATGAAATATTATCCAAATTGATTTTACAAATATATAAGTTGGAACTATAAACCTTCCCACTTATGTTATAAACAATGTGTCAAATGACACCATAATTATTATGGTGACATGTATATATAAGTTCAAGAGAAGCCAACCATGTGTCAATATTCACAGTCACTCTACTTTCATATTATTTTACTTTCAAATTAAAGGATATAATAAATCGTTTGCTACCTCTATCAATTTTGACTGAGAAAAATGAATCTCCTATTAATGTCTAGTGTTGTAGAATGCATTAAATGTTAGAGGAATTACAACAAATAAAAAATGTTGTGAATAGTAGCAATATATTAGTCTCAAAATTTGTATCTATATCAATGATGATAGAGCCTCCATCCTTCAACATGTATCAGTTTGATGGCAGTGTGTAATATATTTCTATGTCGCTAAGTGATTCTTTTTAAGGCACACACACAAAAATAATACAAAATTTTTTAAGTACACTAAAACCTATTATGGTGAACACAGAAAGTATTTTGTACAGTGACAAAGGTACCTCTTCATTCATAAATTTTCTTCTATTATTTGCTCAAACACTATATCCCTATAGTTAGAAATAATGCAATGAAAATGGAAATGACATTGTCCGACTTCTTTCAAGTATTATAATGCTTCGGAACCATGTTAAAATTGTATGGAAAGTATAATAAATGTTTAAGATTACACCATAATTGCATAATAAAAAGAAAAATCTGATGATTTTTATTACATTTTATCATGGCTTTAAAAAAAATTTACCATGAAAAACTACTTTCAGAAATGCAACTAATTATTAATTAATTAACAGTCTTATTTATTTATTATCTATTCTATAAACTATCTAACTAATGATTTAATATTTTTCGACATGTTTGTGAGTATTACATACTTTAAGATGCATTGGTATTCTAGAACTTACATGCACCTCAAAGTGTGAGAATAATTTAATAGAGAAATTTAAATATATATATACCATTTCCATTTAATTTTATGTATTTTGAGGGAGTTCATTCATATAAACATATTGTAAAATGGTATAATCTTGTGAAAATTCAAATTCCTTCAGTATCTTATCCACCTATCTTATTACACATGTATAGATGCACCTACCACCTAAACCCTTTCCCATGTTCCCATTCTATGTTTTACATGTCACTCATGTATTACTCCTATGCACATACTTTCTACTATGTTTTAGCTTCTTATTGTCTCAAAGTATAGTTTATGATTGTGAGATTATGTACACAATTGTAAAACTAGTGCACCCTAATATAAATTTTAATAATTAAAATTTGGCTAGTTCCCAAAATTTAATTTTCTTGTCTAGGGTGACTAGGTACTAGTTAGTGTGATATTTTTTTTGTGTTGTTAAATTTAAATTTATTTAATATATCAAATTCAATCATCAAAGATTAATGAAATAATTTGCATTGAGACACTTCAATTGGTGCTCTGAAAGGAGTCTAGCTCTACCCAACAACAATGGAAAATGAATTCTTAATTATTTATAAATATTGTCATGTCCCAAAATATCTAGAGAAATATCAAGAAAAAACAATCAAGTTGCCTCAAATAAATTAAAGAAAAGTAATTTATAAATCACACAAGAGTAGACAACAAATTTGTATTCTAGGATTTTGTAAGCTCCTCCCTTTGGACACTACAATTTTTTTTTTTAAACATCCATTATCAACTAATTAACCAAATATTCTTCCAATTATCTTATAAGTATTGACTTCATTATTTTTTGTTCACCCTAGTGGTCTCAACTTGATAAAACCATTTATATTCTTAACTCAAAAGTGTTAAGTTGCCATAATTGAGGTCATCATTAGACCCATACCTAAGCCTCAAGGGTTCATTCATGGTGACCTTGCCTACATATCCTCTTGTGAGAAGTTAGAGGCTTCATAGTTTGTATTCAATTTTGGATGGAGATTGTTCTCTCCTCTTGTACGAGATCTTTGATCTCTTTAAATATTGTGTATTCATTAAGTGTAAGTCTCGACTTAGTCCCATTATGATAGAATGATAATCCTTGACATCGAGTATTAGTTACATGCTCAATATTGTTTTATGTAGACATATGCATAAGGGTCATATCACATCTCAAACAGCTAGTGATTGTCTCAAATATACATCATATATACACAAGGAACTAGCTCATACACATCACAAGTACATAGGATACATGAGATGACTAGTTCCAACATATATCAAATACATGGTGATTGGATCATATAGTGTTCACAAAGATAGTAGTGACTAGTTCATACCTACATTACAAAGATAATAGTAGCAAACTCATATACAAGAATCACAAAGATAATAGTGACTAGCTCATAAAAAAGAATCACAAGGATAATAGTGACTAGCTCTTATACAAGAATCACAGGGATAATAGTGAATGACTCATCCATAATGGCTAACTATCTCCTGTCCAAAGTGCATCCTAGAGAGAAAAGTAATCTTGGTGCATTTTCCACTACATCATGGGTCCCATTCGTTTCCTTGGTCTTATGCACTAGTGGATAATTGGGAAGAGGATTCAATGCATCCAATACTACACCCAAGTCCATCCTCAACCCAACAAGGTCAAGTATACCATCTGACATATAAAAAGAGAATTTGATACATTCCATGCTACATTGAGGGTCCATCCTCAATTCCAAGGATATCCACAAGTAGTGAACAAACGTAGCCTAGTGAATTCTAACTTCAATTTCCTATAGGCCATTGATGACAAGTCTATCCAACTAGGAAGAAGTAACTTATAACATATACTATTTGGTGATCTTAGACATCATTTTAGGTATATTTTTAAAAATATTCGGTAACACTTAACATTGATCACCCACATGTGTTATAGATGACTACAAGTGAATCATCTTTTTACAACAGTTAGTTTTGGTTATTACTACCTTGCATGGTAAAATAACTACCTATGAAGTCATTATTGTAACAAATCTCTGATAGCCCCTAGGAATCCTTCACCCCTCTGAACCAAGTAAATGTTAGATAATTGAAAAGATAAAATAGTAGGTCTAGGCATTTTCCTATTGACAAAGTCCAATGACAACCTACTAATTGTTACCATATCATATCTAGGGTAGCCTTTACAACTTCTATTAGTAGCAACCAAGAAGGAAGACTGAGAGGGGGGGGGGTGGGGGGTGGGTGAACCAATCTTCAACGGATCAACAATTTTAATTACAAAAGTACAGTAATACGACAAATAAGAAAATTGAAAGCAAAACACACAACACCAAGATTTTGAAGTGGAAAACTTGGTTAAGGGAAAATCCATGGTGGGAACCTACCCACAGTAAGATAATACTCTACAGTATTATGTGAAAATGTTACAATAGGGAATGCACATGCATTCAGGCACACTGTGTAAAGCTCACTACTCAAATATAATGGACCAGAAGGCTACAACCCTCATGGAAGTCTTGAACCAACTTACAACAAGATTCAGACTACAATCTGGAAGAAATGAACTAAAAGAATGGCATCTTGAAATGCCTGATCATAGTTCCGGTTAAGCACAAATGTCTTCTCTACAACACCAATCTCCACACAACACTTCACCGAAGGATAGATCTCTTGTTCGCACATACACCACTCTTTTGTAATACAGACACAACATCAACATTTAAATTACATGAACATGTCACCTATAAATACAATTCATCAACCTTGGTAACAAGGTTGGCTAAATCCTCAACCCTCAATTACAAAATTACATCACACAATACAAAGAATAACCACCAGACCAATATAATGATATGCATGACATAACATGGACCTAAATCAAATTCCCAAATTCTCAACTCCACCGAAAATCATGCCAAGATCAATCAAAACACGCTACACCACTAGAAAAATTGCATAACACAAAAATCATCACTGGTTCATAGAAACTACCAAAACATTCTCCAAAAATCAATGCGGATCATCAAAACAAATAGGACATGAATAGGAAAAACCAGAAAGAACATTACAATACCAGGAACAGTTGCACCAACACCACTTATCAAATCTTCATTGGTCAACGTCTAAAAGCTCAAGAACACAACCAATTAGCAACTGTCATGAAGAAAAATAACTTGCGGAGAACCAATCCACGATCCATCTGAAATGAAGATACAAAAGAGCATCCCAATAAATATCCCAAAAAATCAGGAAAAGATCTGATCACACCAGAATATACTGGAGGATATACCAAACTCTACAAAACAGTGATCAACAAAACAAAACTGCAAAACTAGATCATAAGATCTTCCCAATCTACAATTACCGAAGCAATACACATGAATATGTTGACATCAATGACAACAACATATCCTAGCAGCAGCAATGACCAACAATATCTAACAATCTCCCCCTTTGGCATTGATGGCAACATATGAATGTGAAAAACAATCAATGCAAAGAAAGAAGATATCTCTAGCAAACTCCCCCCTAAGATCAAGACATATAAAGCAATTTTTCACATGATCTCTCTCCCCCTTTGACAACAATGCCAAAGATCTCCAAACTTACTCTCCCCCTTTAGAATATGAAACATGAATCACTCTCCCCAAAACATAGACTACTCTAGCAGAGGAGCAACACCAACACAATGCAACTCAATGCATCTAGTTCTTAGAAGGAGGGGTGGATACCCCTAAATTGTTTCTCAAATAAACAAATGTATCTGCAGGAAAAGGCTTAGTGAAAATATCAGCTATTTGTTCCTTTGTAGATACATACTCAAGCTTCACCTTCTCTTCACTGACTTGGTCTCTCAAGTAATGATATTTAATTGACACATGCTTAGTCTTTGAATATTTCACTAGATTCTTTGACATGTTAGTAGCATTGGAATTATCACAGTATATAAAATAGGCTCATCATAAATAACTCTAATATCTTTCAACATTTGCTTCATCCAAACTACTTGAGTGCAATTACTAGTAGTAGAAATGTAGTCAGCTCCAGCAATAGATAAGGATATTGGATATTGTTTATTACTATCCCATGAAACCAACTTCCTACCCAACAAGAATGATCCATGGGTAGTGCTCTTCCAGTCATCAACTTCACCAACCCAATCTGCATCAATGTAGGCACATAGCATGCAATCATCATTCCTCAGATACCACAAACCATAATCCACAGTTCGCTTCAAGTATCTGAATATCCTCTTAGTAGCAGTGACATGACTCTCTTTCAAATCAACTTGATATCTAGAAGCCATTCACACAACATGCATAATATACAACCTAGTCTGAGTAAGATATAGCAGTCCACCAACCATACATTTCTACAAACTCTGATTAGATTTTAGAGATTCATCATTCTTAGACAATTTGCAACTATTTATCATAGGAGTTCCAATTGGTTGGGATTCATCTAACCGAAACTTCTTCAGCAATTCCTTCACATACTTAGTTTGAGATATAAATATACCTTTTTCAGTCTGTGAAATCTACAAACCTAAGGAAAATTCCATCTCACCAATCATAGACATCTCAAATTATTTCTACATATCACTAGGAAACTTCATGCTCAATTCATCATCACCTCCAAAGATAATATCATCAACAAAAACTTCAACAATTAGGATGTTATTATTCTCTATCTTAAAGTATAAATTACTATCAGCAACACCTTTACTAAATCCCAATTTCAATAGATATTTATCTAGTCTAGCATACTAGGCTCTAGGGGCTTGCTTCAGTCCATAAAGATCTTTCTTCAACTTACATACCATGTCTCCATCATCTGACAATGAAAATCCATCAGGTTGCTCAATGTAAACTTCTTCCTCAAGATCACCATTCAAAGAGGTAGATTTGACATCCATCTAATATACCTTGAAATCTTTATAAGCAACATATGCAAGCAACAACCTAGCAACTTCAAGTCTGGCCACCAGAGAAAAAGTCTCCTCATAATCAATTCCTTTTTTTTTTGAGAATATCCTTTGTGAACTAATCTAGCTTTATTTTTGACACATTCACTAACTTCATTCAGTTTGTTCCTGAATACCCATTTAGTACCAATAAGATTCTTATCCTTAGGTATAGGCACAAGTTCCCAAGTATTAGTCTTTTCAATCTAATCTAATTCTTCTTCCTTAGCTCTCATCCAATTTTCATCTTTTGAAGCTTCATCAACATCTTTAGGTTCAACTTTAGAAATCAAGCATACTTCTTCAACAACTAACCTTCTTCTAGTCATTACACCCTTATTCTTATCACCAATAATATGATTTTTTGAATGATTCAATCTTACATACCTCAGAGATATTCTGATTGTTCTGATTATTTGGTTCATGCATTTCTTCATTAGCAGTAGCAACATCCGAGTTAACAATCTCCACTGGATCATTCTTCTTAGGTTCTACAGTCAGAATAGGAGCTAAAATAACATGTTGACCATCATCATAACCACATGCTCTGATTTCTTTCCCAAGGTTTGCATCCACCTTCACATTTGCACTTTCCACTATCTTTCTCACTCTCTTGTTGTAGCACTAGTAGGATTTTCTCTTTGTTTAATATCCCAAGAAAATTCCTTCATCACTTCTAGCATAAAAATTTCCTATATCCTCATCTCTCTTGAAATAAAATTTGCTACGAAATATTCTGAAATATCTCACAATAGGAACATGACAAAACCAAAGATCATAAGGAGTCTTACCGATATCACCTTTACTCTGTTGAATGTGTTAACATCTGTGCTAATGTCTTCTCTCCAGTAGATCTTTAGAATATTCCCTTCAATCAGCACAGTCCTTGTAGCATCCAAGCAAGTTTTGTTCTTTCTTTCAACAACTCCATTCTGCTGAGGGGTTCTAGGAGCAGATAATTATCTTCTAATCCCATGCTTCTCACATAATGAATTCAACTCACTGGAATAAAATTCTCCACCTCTGTTAGATCTTAGACACTTCACCTTCAATCCAAACTTAGTCTCAACCTTTGCTTTGAATATCTTGAACTTGTCCAATTCTTCTGATTTCTCTTTCGAAAACACCACCCACATCATCCTAGAATAATCATCAATTAGTAGCATAAAATATTTATCAGCTTGCACACTTCTAACATTTTTAGGTCCACATAGGTCAGTATGCACAAGATCGAGTAATCCATCAGATGTATACTGTTTGATTTTGAAATAAATTGTTGTTTTCTTATCCAATTGACATTCCTTACATATCGGATTAGTAGGCTTAACAACCTTAGCAAGATCTCTAATAGCATGTGTAGAACTTATCTTAATAATTGAATCAAAATTTACATGACACATTCTCTTATGCCACAACTAACTCTCATCAATCTGAGCAATCACACAACTTTTCTCACCAGCATTCAAATGAAATATATTACCTTCAATCTTAGTTCCAAATACATTCTCTATACCAGAGCCATTTAAGATCTTGCATTTTCCATCCTTGATTTATAAATCATAGCCTTTTTCAACCATCTATCCAACACTCAAAATATTATGCTTGAAACCTTCAACATACAAGACATCATCAGTGTTATTCTTACCATCAAAGGAAATAGAACTTATTCTGCAGATCACACAGGCTTTGTGATCTCCAAATCTAACTATTCTACCATCATACCTTTCCATACTCACAAGTTCTATTTTATCATTGGTCATATGAAGTGAACAACCACTGTCAATTACCCATTCATCTTTCTCTTCAACTTTAGCATCTAAAGCTTTCTCCTCAATAGTGCAGCTAGTGGAATCAACAAGTAGAGGTCCATCTTCGTTAATGACAAGGAATACAAATTCATCTCCCTTTGATTCTTCATCAATAATACCTTCATCAACAATATAATAACAGTTATTCTGATTCCTATACTTTTGGTTAGGCTTGTAAGTCTTATCATACTTCTCATGCTTTTCATATGTATCATACTTATCAAACTTATCATGCATGTCATAATTAGCCATTCTCTCTGAGCATCTAGAAGAAAAGTGTCCTATCTTATTGCAAGAAAAATATTTCAAAGGAAAATTTCCATCATACTTACCGGCTCCTTTAGGCAATCTCTAGGCAATCAGTGCTTCAAGCTCATCTAGCTCTATTTCTTTCTCTTCCATCTCTCTTCTCTCTCTTTCATATCTAGATATTTTACACTCATCAATATCATATTACTGCCTACTAGATACATATGCAAATAACCTAAATGTAGTCTTAGACTTTCCATGTGGTTCTCCAGAGTCACTTAGGTCAAATGAATCTTTCCAACAATCATATCTCTTGTCACTATAGTCACACTCGAGATCTCATCAATAGAAGAAAAATTATGTTTATAATAAGCAGACAAAGATCTCAGCACCTTAGCAACAATTTCATCTTCCTCAATGGTTCGACCAACACATCTGATACCTAGGGAAAGATTATTCACCTTAGCCATGAAAGAGTGTATTCTCTCATCATCTCCCATCTTCAACATCTCATATTTTCCTTTTAAACTCTGCAACTTAGCAACCTTCACCTATTTATCACCTTCATACAGAATCTCAAGCTTTACCCAGATCTCATGTGTAGTCTGAAGACCCATTACATTTGTCATCTTAGAATCAGTCAAGGCACTAAGCAATGCTTCCTTCGCTCTAATATTATGTTCATCTTCCTTGATCTCATCAGGAGTAGTCGGTATATTCAGAGGAACAATATAGACATTCTTTGTAATCTTCCAATTATCTTCACCAAGACATTTCAAGTGCACTTCCATCTGATCCTTCCATATAGGATAGCTCACATCAAATCTAAGTCTGTCCTTCTTAAAGATAACACCTTGAGCTTCCATACGAGATCTCCTCAAGTGATTAAGCTTCTACCAGAGGATCTAGCTCTGATACCAATTTTTAGTAGCAACTGAGAAGGAAGACTGAGAGCGATGGTGAATCACTCTTCATCGGATCAACAATTTTAATCACAAAACAAATCTGATAAACTGCAGTAATAGGACATATAAGCAAATTGAAAGCACAACACACAACACCAATATTTTGATGTGAAAAACTTGGTTAAGGGAAAAACCATGGTGGGAACCTACCTATAGTAAGATAATGCTTTGCAGTAGTATGTGAAAATGTTACAATGGGGAATGCACATGCATTCAAGCACACTGCCTAGAGCTCACTACTCAAATATAATGGCCCAAAAGACTACAACCCTCAGGGAAGTCTCATTGACTTACAACAATATTCGAACTACAATCTAGAAGAAATGAATTGAAAGAATAGCCTCTTCAAATGCTTGATCAAAGTTTTGGTTAAGCACAAATGTCTACTCTGCAACACCAATCTCCACACAACACTTCACCAATGGATAGATCTCTTGTTCTCACATACACCACTCTTTGATAATGTAAACACAACATCAACATCTAAATTACATGAACATGTCACCTATATATACAATTCATCAACCTTGGTAACAAGGTCAGCTAAACCCTTAACCCTCAATTACAAAATTACATCATACGATACAAAGATCAACCACCAGACCAATATAATGATATACACAACATGACATGGACCTAAATCAAATTTCCAAATAATCAACTCCACATAAAATCATGCCAAGATCAACCACAACACGCTACACCACCATAAAAACCGCATAACATGAAAATCATCACCGGTTCATAGAAACCACCAAAAAATTGCACAATGATCAATGTAGATCATCAAAACAAATAGTACATGACTAGGAAACACTAGAAAGCACATTAGAATCATCAAGAAAAACTGCACCGACACCACTTATCAAATCTTCATCAATCAATGTGCTAAACCCTTAACCCTCAATTACAAAATTACATCATACGATACAAAGATCAACCACCAGACCAATATAATGATATACACAACATGACATGGACCTAAATCAAATTTCCAAATAATCAACTCCACATAAAATCATGCCAAGATCAACCACAACACGCTACACCACCATAAAAACCGCATAACATGAAAATCATCACCGGTTCATAGAAACCACCAAAAAATTGCACAATGATCAATGTAGATCATCAAAACAAATAGGACATGACTAGGAAACACTAGAAAGCACATTAGAATCATCAAGAAAAACTGCACCGACACCACTTATCAAATCTTCATCAATCAATGTCTAAAAGCTCAAGAACACAACCAATTAGCAATTGTCATGAAGAAAAATAACTTGCGGAGCACCAAATGACAATCCATCTAAAATGAAGATACACAAGACCATCCCAAA
Organism: Cryptomeria japonica; assembly: GCF_030272615.1. Taxonomy (NCBI): domain Eukaryota; kingdom Viridiplantae; phylum Streptophyta; class Pinopsida; order Cupressales; family Cupressaceae; genus Cryptomeria; species Cryptomeria japonica. The sequence continues at coordinate 309,267,574 of NC_081411.1, read as the reverse complement.
CAATATCCCAAAAACTCAACACAAGATCTGATCACACCAAAATATACCAGAGGATATATCAAACTCTGCAAAACAATGATCAACAAAACAACACTGCAAAATCGAATCATAAGATCTTCCCAATTTGCAATCATTGGAGAAATACACATGAATATGTTGACATCAAAGACAACAACATATCCTAGCAACAAAAATGACCATCAATATCCAACAAACTTTACCTTTGTGAACTAGGTTAATATTGACTAATCCCTTGCAGTAGCCAAAACATCGATCATTAGCATAGTACAATGACTACCTATCACGACATAAATATCATAGTGATTCACACCTATGTGGGTCATACATAACAATATTTACAAAACTAGACAAACAGATAAGTGTATCACAATCTTGAAAATTAGAAGCTTTTAGGTCTAGGATTAAATTTCACAAACTCATTATAACAATTACATAGAACCAACATAAGATAGCCTCAACTCAACATGTACCCTTAATAAAATACTAACATTATAAGGTAGTCAACCTATGTTCACTTCTTCAACTTTCTATCCGAAGGCTTATTACATATTATATACAAGTTATTTATTTTTATTAACTCTTTAATAACCGTCCATTACACATTTTAGCCTCCTCGAAAGCCTCCAAAAGAGGGAAGGTCAAATAAGAAACAAACCCATTATCTATAGTTATCCGCCATAGACCCTTCCCCTACAAACTTGAGGTCACAAGGACATCCTTCACTGAAGGATCAACTATGTTCCGCTTCCAAACAGTTAAAAGTTACATGTAGTTATCCTCACTAGCTCTCTCAAAAGTCAACTTACCTACACACAAGTTCTCCATAATTAAGGTTTGATTAATTAATAACACATAACAATACTTGAGAAAGCATAACTAAGTTCATAATTTACTAATAACACTTCCCCTTTGGATATCGAGGTTTTTGTCTCAAAGTCCCTTTTTTATTGATCATAAACCAATTGAATGACCTAAGGTTGGTTTTATCAACCTAGGATCTAAACTCATGACTCAACAAAAAGTTACCCTGGTTCACTCAAAACCATGGGAAAACACTTCCATTCAAAATTCACATAATTTAAGGGATCATTATAATAAAAATAAATAAAGGTATGCATATGGAACCTGAACTTATTGATGAAAACCTCTAGATATGTAGCTGCAAGCAATCAAGCATTCCACTTGTCATCTTTCACTGCTTTCTTCCCCATTGATCTGAGTAGCTTTGACTCAAAAGCAAGGCGTCCAATAGTCTCTTCTCTGCCTTTCATAAGCTCCTATTATTTATAATGTATACCATAACTTGCTCAAAAGATATGCTTTGCTGCACTCTCCTCTGTTTCTCATGTTCTACCATTGTCCTCTCTCTGTGTTCTCTCACACATTCTCTCCTCTCGCTCTTAGCTCCTTTCCTTTAACTTATCATTTTGTAGATGATTTCTTGCCTTCCATGTATAAATCTCTCACTCAAATGTGCCCATTCGTTACAGATGAAAATACGAACTACCCATACAAACGTCGAATCTCTGTTTATCTCTTGTAAAATAAGCTACAAACTTCAAATCGTAGTGTATCTCCTATAACTTAAGCTACAAATTTCTTATAGTATTTTAAACTATATAGCTATTTGGTTTAGGGTTGCCTAATATAGATTCCAGAATGAAGGGCATTAACACAGGCATTTACTTGCAGCGTTAACACAAGTATTTATTTGCAACATTGAGATCGGAGTTATTACCTCATGTTCTCATGTGGCTATTTAACTCGTTTTCTGCTTAATTTTAAGTAGTTGGAATGTTCCCATACAAATTTAAAATTGTTGGTAAAGGATAATTTAGAATCTTTTTCTATTTAAGTGGAATAGCTATTATTTAGGAATTGAAAATAAGCTATGGGAAAATGGGGGGGACAAGAAATAAGCAGCAACTGCATATTGCCAAAAATGCCAAGTGACTCCACAAATTTGTTTCCCTCTTTTTTTTAACATTTTATTTCCTTAAGAAGTCGAGCAGATGTAAATATACTAGTTCAAGGTAACTCTTGGGCTTCCTTATCCATGTGAGAAAGACAAACAGTATGTAGGTAAACATATTTTGGTTTTTCAAAGATTTAAAATCACTTAAAAAGAGAAAGAAAAAAAACCACGGTAATGTAGTATTTTTTTTAAAAATGGCATTTTTTCCTATTTTTATTTTAATAGATTTGTTTTCACCTGATTTTTATCTTTGAATTTTTAAGATAACCAGTAATAGTCTTCTTTAATTTTATTTTTAAAATTTAATATCTACTAGCATATTTTACATAAAATATTTAAAATTATATCTATGCTAGTTAACTACCATAACTATGTATTATTATATTTTACCAGCAAGACGCACTTTGTCAGCCAATAGGTGTTTGGTTTTGATTTAAATTAAGATAAAGTGAAAGTGGGGTAAGAGGTAGAAAGGTAAATAGAAATGATTATAATTTCATAGTAGGAACAATTTTTATTTTTTGTTGTTAAAATTGATATAGAAAGGTATTTTAATAGGGTTTTTTTTTTTTTTTTTTGCGAATCATAGAAAATGACATCAATAAAAAAAAAATTATTTTTTGCAACAGGAAATAATAGTGTTTTGAAATGATAAATTATAAAATATCTAGAAAGATGTAATACCTCATTACTTCAGGCACTGCTAACAAGTGTTATGACATTGAACCATATTTTAGTGATGGTATTATTCCTTCTACTTAATTCTTAATTTATGTTTAAGATGTGTTTTCTGTACTAGGAGTGTGATACTTTGATGATGGATTTTATTTATGTGACCCTATTCATGGCAAAGTTAGAGGATAGTGCATAGTATGATTATGGGGCACATAGCTATTAGATATGCTCATTTCCATAATGTATAAATGTTACGTAGTTGCATTATTTATGATCCACTAACCCTAGTATAGATGATCATAGATGTTATATTTGGATGGATTTATGCAACATGTGTGGTCATGTTGGCTGTGAGAGGGGATGATCTAACATCGTTGGTGCAGGTTTGGAGGTTCCAGGCATCGACTCCATCTGCTTCCATAGGTTGGAGCATGCCTAAAAACAATCTTGTTGGTGGTATGTGGAGATAGCGTAATGGACCTACATTGTCCTAGCCTTAAACCATTGCCTCATAATAAGTGATGTTGGCAGTCTTGTTCACCTGTTCAGAATGGTTATGTTTGAGTGTTTTATGGCACTTAAAATATTTCATCAGATTTCATTTGTGACTTTTATTTATGGCTTATTAATTATCTCCTTGAGATATTATATTTGTATTTAATGTATGTATATGTGTGCATGAATGTATTATGTGTATGAATAATATGGTTATAATGTGATAATTAATCTAATATTATTTTGTTGAATTAATATGGTTTATAATAAATAAATTTTTATATATTGTTGGTGTGCATATTATTATATTTATATTTGGTTTATTATATATTTTAGAGTGGCTATTTTATAGGGCAATTATCCCACTTTCTAATATTTAAATATTTTGGTGGGAAACCCTAGCTGAGTTTATATATGTTATTTTAAGTTTATATTCATATGTTTTGTTATATTTGGTAAGAGTTTATTATTATTTTATGGTTTTAATTATTACTTTTTAGTTAGGAATTGTTTCACATTCCTATGAATGGCTCTTGAGAGTTGGCTTTTAAAGAGCCTATTGGATTGCATATTTGAGGAGGTTTTTTGGAAAAAAATTTGGGGGGGATTTTGGGGGTTCTTGTATATTTTTGTTGCAAATGGTTTTATGCTCGAAATAACTTGTTTTGTTGTATATGGAGGAAACAAAATTTGGTATTGATGGTTGGAAAAATTGGAGGAAGTTTTAGGGAGTCTTTGTGAGGGCATTTATCGATTCATTTTGGGCACATTTTTAGAGAATTTTGAGAGGAGAGTGGAGAGGATTTTGAAGAGATTTTTGGAGGGATTTTGCTAGAGTGTGTGTGGATTTGTTTGTTGGTGTTTTTCTGGTCTTGATATTATTCTGGACTGGCTAGTTGCTTGACCATTAGGGCTGAGAATTTCTGCATTAGTTTCTTCACCTTCTTGCCTTCATTTCTCCCCATTTGAGGCAGGTTTTTTTGAACTTTTTATGCTTTCATTCAATGATATTGGAAAGGAATATTTTTTAGGTGTTTTCATGTCACATTTTGTATATTTTTAAAAAAAAATTGAAAGCATTATTTTTCTTTTATTTTCTTATGGATGTTCCTTTTGCCCTCCTCCATTTCTAAGTTTTTAAGGGTTGTTTTTGGAGATATGTTTGCAAAACTCATTAAATGAATTCATTTCCCTTTTGGGTCTTTAATTATTGTTTTTGGAAGGTTTTTTGAGTATAATTTGGTCCTATATGGTTCCATTATGGTTTCCCTTCAGTTTCATTAATTTGTGATGAGTTTCATGAGGTTAGGAGGTGATTTGAGCACTTGGTAAAAAATAATTTATTTATGAGATTTGAATTTTTAGTTTATGATGTTATTTAAAGAATATATCTGGATCTATTTTCTTTATGTAAGAAAGGTTCCCGATGTCTTGTGAGGTCTTTTATGACCTCTTGATGCTTTGAGATGTGTTTTGGATGGATTCAAGATGCAATGTGTACCTAAAGATGGACTTTGATTAGATTACTTGTATATGTGATGATATTACTATTCATGGGTATATATGGACTATAATGAATCATATTTTGATGCATTTTAATGTTTTACACCTATTTCATATGTATAGAATAATTAGGCAAGTACAATGTTCTACCCTTGTGAGATCTCTAGTGTATCTCTAAAATGGCCCTTGTCTAATTGTATCCTTGTGTTCCCTTGTATTTTAACCCTTGGGTATAGGTAGTTTCCCTCCTTTAGTTTCCTATTTATTTGAGAGCCTTATGTCTATCTCTTAGCATGGGGGGTGGGCCTTCAAGTTCCACATGGTTAGGTGGTTGCCTATCTCCATCGGGTATCCGTGTCATTGTTCATATTGCATAATCCTAAAAGGACCAAGGTGAGTAAGTATGCATTCAAGGACCACAATTATAATTCATAAAGTACGTAAAATGGTGGCTGTTGAAGATAAGTTTGACTTGAGTGAGATGATGAGGTAGTAGTTACTAGATAATCTTAAAAGGACCAAGGTGAGTAAGTATGCATTCAAGGACCACAATTATAACTCATAAAGTACATAAAATGGTGGTTGTTGAAGATAAGTTTGACTTGAGTGAGATGATGAGGTAGTAGTTACTAGATAATCTCAAAAGGACCAAGGTGAGTAAGTATGCATTCAATTATGGCTACTTTATTATTTTTTTAGCTTTCACCTTTATGAATGAACTTTAGGGAAAAGATAATTATCTTTAGAGAAGTTCATCTCCTGTGGGAGTACAAATCAAACAAAACATTAGAGGGTTCAGAATAAGTAACAAGGCACACAATACCATCTTCTCTAGGAGTTTAAAAAAATTATGACATGATACAAAAGGTACAGTGATTTCCTTCATTTGTGGTTTGGAAATATAAAATGCATTCACATTTCTAGTAAGTAGGGACAACTATTATATTCTTGCAGTAGAACCCAAAACAATATACATTCTGAGCTTCCTTATGAAGTTTATGAAGAGGATGTTTAGTTTTGGTATAGTGGAAGAAATTGAAGAAACGTTAGGAGAAGAGAAAATTGACAAAGGACATGATAAAAGAATGGATAAACTATTTAAGGATGCTGGTTTGCAGAGATTTTTTGAGGCATTTGGTTAAAGAAGTAAATGCTTTGTGTCTATCTGACCATTGGTGATATTGAGCTCGCCTGGAACCCCCATTGAGGCTATCACAATTGAGAAGAAGACCTCTAAAAAGAAATAAAAGGCTACAAGAGAGAGATGATCTATAACCTGAAGTTAAAGAAGTGTAGGAAAGCTCAAAAGAAGATCCATAGAAAGAGAAATTTGCGATTAGAATAAGGACAACGCAAATGGCTATTGAAGAAGAAGTAGAAGAGGATGCAATGCCTCTGGCTAATGGGAAAAGATCTATGGTTTCTCTAGGAGAGACTCCTATAGGGAAGAAGAAAGAAATAAAAAAGAAAGTACAAAAGAAGAGTAAGAAGGAAGAAAAACATAAAGATAGTCCAAATTATTAGCCACTTGATTTGGATATTCTTCTAAGTGCAATATGTATGCATAAATAATTGGGGTTTGTATAGTGAATATGTATGATGAGTCTCATCTATTGAATAAAGAAACTATTGAAAAGGTTGTGATTAGGTACTTGATTATTTTTCCAAAAATCAATGATATTAAACAGATACTACCCAAAAGTTTGATAGAAGTCTTGATTAAAAAAAGGGACAAAATGCAGTAACAAAGGAGAATAACATAAGGGAAAGTGCTATTTATAAAGTTTGTTCCTCCTTATTATATAAGAAACAAGTTAAATTATACAAATTCTTAGTGCAAGGTTCAAAAATAAATAAAGGGTAAATCAAATTATGGGTGGATATCTTGAAGACCTAAAGAGAATAGTGAAACAATTAAATGATATAGCAGTTGAGGTTGTAGAAGAAGTGTTCAATATTTTGTCTTCTTCGAAGAAGGGGATAAATACAAGAATTAGTATTGGAGAAACAAGTGGTAGTATGTTTGTCCCTAAGAAGAGAATAGAGGAACAAAAGATTGATGTAGGTGGTCTCAAAACTAATCTAGATATTCAACTAAATTTTGACAAGAATTTGATCCAAATGCAATGAAAGTTCCTAAGGAAGAATTGAAGAAAGAGAGAGGTGGAGAAACAAAAAGGGAGAAGCATAAAGAAAGGGATGAAGAATAGAAGATGGATGAAAGAATAGACCACACAATAGAAAAGAAGAAATAAGAAATAAGATTGAAGAAGGAGAAAGAAAAGCCAGTAAGAATAGTGTCTATAGGTGAATCTACCAATGCTCCCAAGTTTCTTTAATTGCAGATGAAATTTCAGTTCATAGATACACTAGAGGCATTATAAGTATGAGTAACAGAAGGAAAAATATATTTGAACAATTTTTCATCTCTCCAAATGTTTCACTTGGGTGATGTCTTTTGTCATATATCTAGAAATAAGTATTTAATTAAACTAATCGAGGATATGTTGAAGTTTCTTCAAGAAAATTTTTGTATGCTAAATTAGATGAATCCTTAATTGGCAAAGATAAATTGTGAACTCTATTAGAGGTTTTAAAATGATATGACTTCATTCTTGAAGCAACTACTTCAAGTGATTCAAAGAAGAGGTTGATAGACGATAAAGTGAATAAGTGTGTGCAAAGACACACAATCATCTGAAGGATGGTATTGCAACATTTGAGTAGAGTGTAGATAGTGTGATACAAGTATACAAGTTTTTTCATTGCTAGCCTAAATCCACAAGTAAAATTTCGAAGGATATAAAAAATCTTGAGGCTCATATTCTAGAAATATCTAAGTTTATTGATCTAAAGAATCTTGATGAAAATGAAAATGCTAGAAAAGTAAAAAATTAGTATACAAATGTAAATCAATTGGAGGATCAAAAAGAGAATGTAAAGAAAGACTTTTTCAGATTAAGGAATATTGTTGATATGCATCTCACAAGAATGGTGAAAATTTTGAAAGACTCTCAGGTGTTGAGTGCATCAGTATCTAGTTTTGAAAATTGTAAAGTTGCACAACAACTCGTTTTGAAGATGAAGATCTAGCTCAATGTTTTGATAATGCAGGAGTTGATTGGAGCTTTGCTTCGACACAGTTGCAAGTAAACCATAATCCCTACCCTATAAGATATTTAGATGAACTTTCAGTAAGATATTGGTTTGATCATCTATTTATGGAATAGTATATGTGAAATTTATTTTTAGGTGTTCTATTGTTGAGGAGATCTTATAAATAGGGCGAGTTATGTATAGCATAGTGTTATATATTGTTCATGTGCCCTTTTTCCTTGATGTCAAAGGAGGAGAGATAAATGTTGGCACAAGTTTTGCTATTAATGTCAAAGGGAGTGATTCTTGTAAATATAACTTTCATGTCATCATTGATGTAAAACTTGTGGTTTGAATGATATTTTCTACATGGCGTAGTGATATATGGTTGTATGGAGATGTTGTGTGGGTATATTTATTATGTTGATAAGCATATGTAAAAATTTAAAGTATTAAATAATGATGCTCCTACAACTTTGATTGATGATTGTATATACTGGCATAGTGTTTCAACTATGTCTGACCATTTAGGTGAAAAATCTATCATACACTTTAGTCTAGTAAATGTTGGATATAACTTACATGATTATGTGATTTATATAATAGTATTTTTGGATATGCATCCTCATTATATGACATGCTCTTAGAAGACTAAGTGATCTAAAGTTGAAGATGTTCCTACTTGGGTTCCTATTTGGGTAGTCTTGATAAGCGACATTAAGGATGTGTTGCATTCTTGATGTAGAGAAGGGGTTTAGAAATCCATTTCAAGTGATAAGAGTCACTATTTTCTTCCCTTGCAAGTTTCAAGTCCCTAAATTTGATGGCTTCACACTCAAATCCTCATTTCTACTAGTAACCCTCTTGAAGGGTTCAATAGGGCATAATCTCCAAACTAGGCTCCACCCCTACAACCTAAGACCATAGTGGATTAAGCCTAATTATAACAACAAATGGGGTTTTTTGGGCATAACTTTTCATGAAAATGAGATATAAAAAATATAAGAACATATCTGAGTACCCATTTCAGCCTTATACATGATATCATGAAATTGGTTAGGGGTATTTTGTAACAAAAAAGCCAACAATTAACTTGTAATTGTGCTACAATGTCTAATTAGTCTTATTCCACCATGTTGAAACATGGTTTTGACAATATAGGCCACAAATATTATAAAAATGGTTCAAAAATGTTTTAAAAACTATTCCCAAATATTTAAAACTATTTAAAATCCCTTTCCAATAGCTTTTCTACCAACCCTAACTCCTATACCCAAAATCATGAGGTTTTTAGACTGTTTTCGGTAAATTGGCCATAAATTCATTAATAATTAATGAAATTAGATTCCACCACCACCAATAGCTAGGTAATTTGTGTCTCTAAATAAAAAACCATTTTTTGACCATAAGGAGGCCATACACAACCATGCAAGTCTTTGTAACAACAAAAAAACCAATAGAAAGTGTAGGAAAAATAGTGTGTTTTATAGATTTTATCACCAATACGCCATGTACAATGGCCACTAATGTCAAAATCAACAATAAAAAGGCTTATTTAAACTTTTTTTACCATATCTAAACAACTAGAAATACCTTTCAAATCCTATGACCATTCAACTTCCCACCTTTTGCATTTTTGCAACTTTTAACATAACACTTTTACAAGATTTTGCAATATTTGTAAGTTTGAAACCAAATGACTCTAGTTAAATTCTAAATGGTTTTTTATGACATTATTGGAACAAATAAGACTCAAACACCCTAAAACTTAAGAAAATACCTCGTTACAAAATGCACTATCATGGTACCCTTACACCATACACCCAGACTGAAAAAAGAACTCAAGTCCCTTGAGGAGTGTATTGTTGTAGATTATGATTGATCACTTCACCTTCTTGTTCTCCAAATCATTTTTCATCTGGAATTCCTTTCCATTGGATCACTTATTGAAGCTTTGCATTGTTCTTCACATTGATAGACTCCTTGCCACCTAGAAATTGCTCAATCTTCACAAACTAGCTTGATGGATTCCCTCTGACCTTTTGCTTATCTAAAATTGATAGTGAATTTTCCTAAACATTTTCTAACATGCCTTTGTCATATTTGTCTTAGACTATCCTCTTCTTTACTCTTGATGCAAGCTTAAACTCACCCATTTGGCCTTGTCATTCACCTTTACTCACTTCACCTTTTTCCTTAATCACTCTCACTAGATTATTTTCCCCAATAATATCTATATCATTGAGTTTATATACCTTTGTCTTGGTAGAAATTAATTTCCCACTAATCTCTTTTGAAACCAAGAAACAAAGAATTTTTCCTATCATGATCACATCAGGCCTTTCTACCCAAATTTGCAATTCATCCTTAACCTCCTATTTATAAGGTTTTGACACCATCTCACCTTCTTCTTTTACCAACATTGAATCACTCCTCATGCTTACTGTCTTGACATATTCAAGGCTTGAAGTGGCTTCTTCATATTTTTCTTCCTCCATCTTTACAAATTATTTCTTACCTAACATTATCACCTTTGTTTCCTTGGTCTTCTCCTTAACCTCTTCCTGCAATGTTGTCAATGTAAAAGTGGTTCCATCTTTCTCAATCTAATATGTATTGTCCCTACCATCATATATGGAATGCCTATCAAACTTCCTTGGTCCTCCAAGTAATAAATGACACACATTCATGGGCAACACATCACAAAGTATCTTATCCTTGTATCCACAAATGCTAAACTCAACTCAAGCTTTCCTACTAGCCAAAATAGATTGATTATCATTAAACCAAGATGCTTTATAAGGTGTTTCATGAGGTATCTTTTCCAAATTCAGTTTATTAACCATCGCTATAGAAACCATGTTATCAGTAATCCATAAATTCATTACTACTTTACATACCTTTCCTTTGCATTTATAGGTGCTCTTGAATATTGTTCTCTTTTTTATTGATTCTTTCTCCTTGGATTCTTAAAGGATTGTTCTTTGCACCATTAGTGATTCCCCAACTTCTGGAGCAGCAAGCTAATCAGGACAATTTACACTTTCTCAATCATCCTCTTGCACCAATTGAACTATTTTGTCAGTTTCACTTGAAGTAGAACCTTGTTTATCAGGGAACTTCCATGATATATGGCCAAATTGATTACAATGATAACCTCTACCTACAACTGGACTTGAAGTCCTACCTTGTCCAGCAAACCTTCCCATAGAATCTCTAAAGCCACCTCTTTGATCAACAACTTGGTCTTTCCTTTTCCTTGCCTCTTCTTGACCTTCAAAGGACTATTTTGATCTTCTTCCTCTACTAATGCTACCTTTACCTATTCCTTGTCTTTCTTGTCTTCTTGTTAACTTCTCTTCTGCCCTAGTAGCCAACTGAAAATATTCTTCACAATCCTACGAGTAGCAAGACTCAATTCATCCTTAATTTGAAATCTCGAGCCACAAATATACCTTGCTATCTTTTCATTTTTGTCTTCAATATGACTAGCCCTAATACTGAACTCATGAAATTCTTCAATGTAGGCCATGCCATCCTTATCCTTTTGCTTTAAGTTTTGTAACTTTTTAAAAGTTTGTACTGCATGATCACCTAATAGAAATTGGCTCTTGATCTTTGACACCATCTTATCCCGTTAAATTATTTTTGGTTTCCCCTTCTTCATTCTTTCCTCTTGAGCATAATTCCACCATGTAAGAGAGACCTTTCAACTTATTATTAGCAAACTTTACTTTTTGTTCTTCTGCACCCTCCTTGTACTCAAAGTAATTATCCAATGCATCTATCCAATCCAATACTTCTTCGACATCCAACTTTCCATTACACATTGGAAAATCTAATTTCACATTAGAATCATCTTCTTTAACAACTTTTAGCATCCTAATCTCTAGAGGATCCACCTCTTTCTCATGGGATCCTCCTTGAGGATTTTCATTCTCACCCTCTTCCTCTTCCGCTTTGTCACTTTCCTCCTCAATGGCCTTTCCTATCCTTTTATTTGTCTCTAATGCTCCAAATCTATCTAAAAGTGATTCTTGTGATTCCTTTAAAAACTTGATTTATCTAATAATAATTAAACTCTTAATTCTTCAAACCACAATCCTCTTCTTCTTTCCCAATCAAAACCTATACCCTGATACCAATTGATGTAGAGTAGGGGTTTAGATATCTATTTCAAATGAAAATATTCACTATTGGCTGCCCTAACAAGTTTGAAGTCCCTAACTTTGGTGGTTTTACACTCAAACCCTCATTTCTCCTAATAGCTCTCCGGAAGGGTTCAATAGGGTGTAGTTTCTAAACCTAGATCCACCCCTACAACCTAAGACCATTTTTGAGTACCATTTTGGGTGTTTAACAACATATCAAAAGATGCAATAGGGTTAATTTAGAACAAAGGGCTCAAATGGGTATGTGCAGGATCATAAGGGGCCAAAAAGTGGCGATATTTTGACTAAAGTTCTGATTGATAAGATGATTGAAAAATATCTTTAACTTTCAAAAAATATCATATTTTTTGAATCTGAAACATGCATCACATTCTATGCTTCATATAGTATAGGATTAAAAAATGAAAAATTGACTTTCATAAAGTTTTGACCAAGTTATGGTGATCAAGCATACAAGTTTTTTATATTTTTAAAAAGCTATAGTAAAAAAATCATAATTAATTATTTATTTCAAAATAAAATACAGAACAATACGTGTCACGTTTGGAAATGAGTCTCCTGCTCATAACTAAAATTTTATTAAAAATATTATTATTTGATTGTGATTATGGTGGTCAGACAGACACCCACTTCTTCTTTTTTCTTGAAATTTTGGTACTGCTGCATTGAAATTTCAAATTTTAGTCAAAAAGTTATATTTTTTCAGAAAAATGCTATTATCTTGGAAACTAAATTCAATTTGCTACAAATTATATTCTTACATATTTTTGAAATAATGTTGGTAGTGTTGGAAATTTGGAGGAATTGATTATGTGTTGCATTGATGTTTTGTCATTGATGTCAACACTAGCTATTTTGTTGTCTACTGGCTTCCGGTAGAGTGGTTGGATTAAGATATTAATCTGGAGACCATCTTTGATATTCTCCGATTTGGTCTAGCTTGTGGTTCTAGCTTGGATTGGTTATTCTTGTGTTCCTGATGCGTATCACATTCAGTTGGTTAAAGATTTGATGATCTGGATGCTATCATTTGTTCTAGTAAGCCTTTTGGTCACTGGGAAGGGTTTTAATGACAACACTTTGATGAAGATCTTTTGATGAATCTGTTAAGAGGTGTTGGTGTGGATTCTAGAAGGTTATCAAGATGTTGATGATTATAATATTTGTGTTCCAGTTGTTTGTGATGTTTCATTTATCTTATGGAGACCTATTATAGGTCTCGTCTTATTCTGTTAGGTTATGGAGTGGTTTATGTAATGTGTTGGTTGATGCTCCTGATGCATCATTGGTTGGATTGATTGTTTGGTTTATGTTATTTTAGTCTTAGGCCAAATTGGTTTACTATTGGTTTGCAAGATTATGTAACAGATCTATTGTATTTTCTTTTAGGTGGCTGAGCTAATTTTGAGGTCCCGGGTTGGTATAAATAAGATGTAAGATCTCTTTGTAGATCATGACATGGTATATGGGCTTATGGGATATGAAATTATCTATGTGCGAATAATGTTGTAATCATATGTAGAGGTTTTGGTTGATCATAGGAGATCGGTTTGGGTTTGTGAAAGAGGTTTAAGACCTCTGGTAATGAGCTTAACTGGAACTGTACTCAGGCATAGGAAATGTTATTCTTGCAGTTCACTTATCTTTCTGGATTGTAGTCAGGATTTATTTGTAGTAAGTTGGGCTCCTTTTGTGATGAGCAGTGTGCCTTCCTACATGTGTAGGCCTCTCTTATTGTAATCACATACTTGCTGCAAAAGTATTAACTGACTATGGGTAGGCTTCCCACCATGGTTTTTCCCTTTACCACTTTTTCCACGTACAAATCTTGGTGTTATGTGTTATGGATGGTTGGTTAATTATTCTATGATTTATGTTTATGCTTAACTATTACATCTTCTATTCTGGTATTTGGTTTATGCATTCCGGTAGAAGTTTTTGTGAGCTTAAAGTTTTATAGTTGGTATCAGAGCTTGGTCCTCTTTTGCAGAAGCTTAACCACTTGAGGAAGATCCTATAGAAAACAATAATTCAACTGCATCTCTTTTCTGAAGAGAAACCTAAGCTTGATTCAACAAATTACAGAGTATGAAAGATTAAGATGGAAACTCATTTGAGATGTATTGGGAAAGAAATTTGGGAGATGACGGAGAAAGGCTATACTCATAATCCAGCATCTGGAAATCCTCCTCTGGCAAGCTTAGATAAGTATATTGAAAATGATTATAGAGCTAGACAAGCACTCTTGAGTGCACTTTCTAATCAACAAATTATGGGATTAATTGACCAATCTAATGAGAAGGCTATATGGGATAAGTTGGAAACTTTGAATGAAGGTGACCCTACTGTAAAAATTGCTAAACTTAATGGTTACTGGGTAAGGTATGAGAACGTAAAGATGGAATAAGATGAAAGGATTACTGCTTTCATGGAAAGAGTTAATGAAATTGTTATCGGAATTCAATGTTGCAGTGGATCTTTGAGCAAAGATGAGATTGTTTCTAAAGTTTTGAGAGCTTTGCCACTGACTTACAACATGAAGGATACTACAATTAATGAGTTGAGAATAATGCCTAAAACTTCTATAAACTAGGTTACTTTGGTTGAAAAATTGTCTTCTTTTGACCTTGAAGAATTTGGTGCTTAAGGAGATGTAAAGACTGAATATTCTTTTCATGCACCTACATCATCGACTGGCAAGAGTGATTGGAAAGCTTTATATGTGAAGGAACTTGATGAAATGAAGAAAGAAGATGAAGAGTTTGAGCAATTGGAAGCCCTATTTTCTAGAAGAGTACCTAAAGGTCCTACAAGAAGTAATTATGAAGGAAAATAACCTTTTAAATTTTTTGCATGTAATAAGATAGGTCATTTGGAATGTAGATGTCCTGAGAGGAATTCAAGATTTGAAGAGAGAGCTAGATGATCTTTTAGGCCTAGCCATGATTATCTTAACACGTATAAGTACAGGAGAAACAGAGACAAATCATGTTACTATGTAGATGAAGAAGGTGTAATTGATTTTGATGATGAACCGACACAAGATTTGGCTAGTGGATCCAGTAATGGTAAGGAATGGGTATTTTTGGCTATTAAGGATGATGCTCTGATACTTGTTATTCAGAATAAGGAAAAGGACCTAGCTGCTAAAATTAAAGACAAGGATGAATGGGTGATAGACAGTGGTTTTTCACATCATATGATTGGAGATAAAAGGAAGTTTTTATCTTTGCAAGAATTTGATGGTGGACTGGTTAGATTTGGAGATGACAAAGAATGCATGATCAGAGGAAGAGGAACTATATCTTTGGATGGTAAGCATAATACTGATAATGTTTATTATGTTGAATATTTAAGGCATGATCTTTTGAGTGTAGGACAATTGATGGATAAGGGAATTCAATTACAGTTCAAGGATGGAAAATGCAAAATCATTACGAGATCTAGTTTGGAGATTGTAACCAGTACACAAACTAAAGGTAACATATTTCTTTTGAACTTCAGTGAGAAGACATGTTTGATTGCACAAATTAAAGAAAGTTGGCTATGGTATAAGAGGTTGTGTCATGTGAGTTTTGATTGCATTTTAAAGATCAGTTCAACTAAGGGTGTTAGAGATATACCTAGGATTGTGAAGCTCTATAATCTGATATGTAAGGAATGTCAATTGGGAAAGCAGGCCAGAACTTCTTTTAAGAGTATACATGATAAATATAATGACATTCTTGATCTTATTCATACTTATTTATGTGGTCCTGCTAGAATGAAGAGTTTTTCAGGGTAATAGATATTTTATGCTAATCATTGATGACTATTCTAGAATGATGTGGGTTATTTCCTAAGGGGGAAATTTGAGGCTTTTGAAAGTTTAAGATCTTTAAAGCTAAAGTTGAGACAGAGACAGGGTTGAAGATTAAATTCATAAGGTCAGATCAGGGTGGTGAATTAACATCCGGTGAATTTGATAGTTACTATGAGAAGAATGGGATAAGGAAACAATTGTCTGCTCCCCGAACACCTTAGGGGAATGGTGTTGTGGAAAGAAAGAACAAAAATATTTTGGATGTGACTAGAACTATGATGATGGAAGATTATCTACCTCATAGCTATTCGAGATAAGTTGTGAGCATGATGGTAAACACATTCAACAAAGTTCATATCAAAGGAGACGCCAGTAAGATATTGTATGAGTTATGGTTTGGTCATACACCTTCAGTTATGTATTTCAGTACCTTGAGTAGTAAATGCTATATCAAAAGAGATGATTCCATTGGAAATTTTGATCCTAGATGTGATGAAGGGATAATTCTTGGTTATTCTAATGAAAGCAAAGCATATAGATGTTCTATCAAGAGATTGCAGAGAATTATGGAGAGCACTAATGTCAAGGTGGATGAGTTGTACAAAGGTCAAATCAAAACTTATGAGAGAGAACCAAAGTGGAGATTATCATAACTGAATCGGTAGCACCTATACTGAAACAAAATGTTGAACTAGTTACTCCAGCAGTATCATAAAATTCAATAGTGACTGAAGATTAGAGCAGGGAAATAGAAAGTTAGAAGACTCCTCGATATGTAAGGTTGAATCATTCAGAAGATTAGATCATTGGAGACAAGAACAAAGGAGTGATGACTCAAAGAAGGTTGGCAACTAATAACATATGTTTAATTTCTCAAGTTGAACCGACATCAGTCATTGAAGATTGTCAAGATGAATGTTGGATGAAATATATGGAAGAGGAATTAGATTGGAATGAAAAGAACAACACATGGTCTTTAGTTCCCCGGCCTAAAAATAAGAATGTTATTGGAACTAAATAGATTTTCAGGAATAAATTGAATGAGGAAGGACAAGTCATGAGGAATAAGGCTAAGTAAAGGATATTCTCAAAAGGAAGGAATTTATTATGGTGAGACTTTTTCTCTGGTAAATCCTACAAGGTATAAATCTATGATTGGAGGTTTGTTATATCCGACTCAGACTAGACCAGATATAATGAATGTTGTTTGTATTGTATCAAGATATCTTTGTGATCCTATAGAGAATCATGAGTGTCCGGTGAAAAAAAATTAGGTATTTGCAAGGAAAAACTGAGTATGGTTTGTGGTATCCTAAAGATGATGAGTTTACACTATGTGCATATATAGATGTTGACTGGGTTGGAGATGTTGATGACCGGAAGAGAACATCCAGTGGATCTTTCTTTCTTGGAAAGAAACTTGTTTCATGGATCAGAAAGAAGTAGTTATGTACTTCTTTATCTACTACTGAAGCTGAGTATGTTGTTATTGCTACTAACTATACACAATTTTTATGGATGAAGCAAATGTTTAACGATATAAGGGTTGATTGCAATGAACTGACAATTATTCACTGTGATAACTCTGTTGTTTTTGATATATCAAAGAATCCGGTATTTCATTCTAAGACTAAGCATATTTCTATCAAGTTTAATTTTTTAAAGGAGAAGGTGGAAGCAAATCAATTCAGATTGGTTTATGTGAACACTAAAGAGAAGATGACAGATATCTTCACTAAACCTTTGCATAAGCAATCATTTGAGTACTTCAAAGATAGATTGGGAGTATCTGCCCTACAATAGAGACTTGAGTGATGCTGATTGGTATTAGTCTGGTATGTATTTATCAGTTCTATCTTTCATTCTGGATTGATGTGTTGATGCTACTACTCAGGGGGAGTAATCAGCTATGTGGTTCAGAGGTTTTATGATTTTTCTTTGATGTTTATGTTAGATTCCTGGCATTGATGTAAAAGTGGGAGGGATATATGTGAAAAATAGAGCTTTACAATGATATAATTCTTAGGGGGAGTTTGGTTTTTGGTTTAGAACTTCATTGTCATATCATCTTGCAGAGTTTGTTGGATATCTTCCATTGGGAGACACTTGTTTGGCATTTTCTTGGCACTTGGATGTTTTTCACATCTAGTGTTGCCATCAATGCCAAAGAGGGAGATTGTTGGCAATTTGGAAGAATTAATTATGTGTTCAATTGATGTTTTGTCATTGATGTCAACACTACCTGTTTTGTTATCTATTGGCTTCTGGTAGAGTGGTTGGATTAAGATATTGATCTTGAGACCATCTCCGGTATTCTCCAATTTGGTCTGGCTCATGGTATTGGCTTGGATTGGTTATTCATGTGTTTCTGATGCATATCACATTTAGTTTGTTTGGGATTTGATGATCTGGATGCTATCATTTGTTCTAGTAAGACTTTTGGTCACCAGTAAGGGTTTTACTGATAGCAGTTTGATGAAGATCTTTTGATGAATCCGAAAAGTGGTATTGGTGAGGCTTCTAGAAGGTTATCAAGATGCTGATGGTTATCATGTTCGTGTTCCAGTTGTTTGTGATGTTTCATTTGGCTTATGGTGACCTATTATAGGTTCGGTCTTATTCTGTTAGGTTATGGACCGGTTTGTGTAATGTGTTGGTAGATGCTCTAGATGCGTCACCGGTTAAATTTATTGTTTGGTTTATGTTGTTTTGGTCATAGGCCGACTTGGTTTATCATTAGTTTTTGAGATTATGTAAAAGATCTATTGTATTATCTTTTAGGTGGCCGACCTAATTGTTTAGGTCCTAGTTTGGTATAAATATGATGTAAGATCTCTTTGTAGATCATGACATAGTATGTGGGTTTATGGGATATGAAATTATTTGTGTGCGAATAATGTTGTAATCATATGCAGAGGTTTTGGTCAATCATAGGTGATCGGATTGGGTTTGTGAAAGAGGTTTAACTCTATTTTTTTTATTTCCACTTAAGGGCTTGTTTGGCCCACCATGATCTTGCACATACCTAAATCTTGTCTTCTACATAATGGATTAGGCCTAATTAGAGTAGTAAATATAGGTTTTCATGCATAAATTTTCATGTAGATAAGATATCTAAAATCTAAGAACATATTTGAGTACCTATTTCAGCCTTATACAACAAATATTGAAATGAATAGGGGGTGTTTTGGAACAACAAAGCCAAAAATTGACTGCTAATTCTACTAAAAGGCCTAATAAGGCTTATTCCAGTAGGTTGAAATAGGGTTTTGAGACTCCAGGCCTCAAAATCTTATAAAAATGGCTCAAAAATGTCTGAAATGGTTTTCCCAAACATTTCCAACTATTACAAATCCTTTTCCAAGAGATTTTCTACCAATCCTAACTCCTATGCCCAAATCATGAGGTTTTCAGACATTTTCTTGTAAAGTGGCAATAACTTCTTTAAAATTTAATGAAATTGGATGCAACATAACTAGTTTCAGACCTTAAGGAGGTAGTACATGTTCATACAAGTCTCTTTATCAACAAAAAAACCAAGAGAAAGTGCAAGAAAAATAACGTGTTTTATTGATTTTCTCACCAACACACCATGGCCAATAGCCACCAACCTTGACCTCGACCATTACAAGGCTTATTTAAACATTTCCCACCATAACTAACCACCATAACTTCAAATCATAGTGTATCTCCTATTACAAAGCTATGAATTTCTTATAGTTTTTCTAAAATATATAGCCATTTGGTTTAGGGTCACCTAACATATATTCCATAATGAAAGGCATTAACACAAGTATTTACTTGCAACATTAATAGAGGAATTTACTTGCAACATCAAGATTAGAGTTCTTGGCGATCATGGATTTAGGAAAGTTAGATGAACAACCAAATATATCTCCACAAACCGTAAATATTCTAGTTTAGCGCAACTCTTGGGTTTCCTTATCTATATAAGAAAAACAAACAATAAGTAGGTAAACATATTCCATTTTTTAAAAGATTTATAAGCACTTTAAAGAAGAGAAAAAAAAACATAGTAATATAGTGTTTTTTTTAAAATAGCTTTCTTTTTTCCTATTTTTATTTTAATAGATTTATTTTTCACTTGATTTTTATCTTGATTTTTAAAGAAAAAAAGCAATACTCTTCTTTAGTTTTATTTTTAAAATTTAATATCTACCAACATATTTTACATAAAAAATTTAAAATTATATCTTTTCTAGTTAACTAGCATAATTATATATATATTAGTATATAGATAAAGTATTTTATAGATATATTTGTTCATTATTCACTTATCACACACACATATATATCAATGAAAGTCGGACTTTTGACTGGAGCTATGACAAGTGAGGCCACATTTCTTAGGGACATCATCCTTATTTCTCCATCCTCCTAATCTATCCATGTTCCAACACCACCTTATCTCTCCATGCTTGATCATCGCCAATCTCTTGCGCTGTCTCCAACAAGGCAAGTGGGAGGGGAATCTTTCGAGCAATCTCTACCACCACCATTGGTCTTCATTATGATAGTCTTTGTATACTGCCTAGGCAACTCTTGTGTGGGATGTGAGGGTTGAAAACTTATCAAGAACACTCATTTACCATCTTCAAGACACTTGTAAGTGTTTCGAACCCAAGACACTATATCAAAATGGCTTTGTAGCTTGTTGTTACACTATAGGATGAACTTGTTGGCATTTGATGAACCGGTATGATGATATGATGATAATGTATGTTGTCATTGATGTCAATAAGTGCAAGTGAACTGGTATGAAGAGTTTTAGTGAACCAATGTCTGGGTTTCACTAAGTGTGACTATCGGTTTGTAGTCTCAGCTCTAGGGTTTCCGGTTTGGCAATCCATCTTGTGCGATGTAATCGGTGACATTCTATGATGAGTTAGCTAAGAGATGAAGATGAGATCGAGATTCCATGTCAATTTTGTGCACAAGAAGGATTTCCTTGAGGATCTTGCATGTGAAGATCGACTGCATTAAATGTCTACCTCAAGAATGAACATTCTTCTTAGCGGTATGAGAAGAAAGCATGATGAGTTACTGATTTCTATGTGCGGTGAAGAATGGACAATGTAGAATGACTCATGATTTGTTTGAGATTGCTTCACTCTATGGAAAGTATCTGGATGGTCAGGATTTGACCGACTGTAATTGTAAACCTAAATGCTTAGGGTTTAGGGTTTATGCTACCGAGCTAATTATTGTCTATAAGGTCGATGATGTTTGTTATTGTAAGTTGTTGGCAAAAGTTGTGTGTGTATCCGAGTTATGAGATACTTGCCAAGCCAGTGAGAGAAAACTGCAAAGTGTGATTGCAGAGTAGAGGAACTGAAAAGGATCTTCCTTAGCATATAGTGTTGTTATTAGATCAAAGTTTTACCTGTTATCTTCTAACCATTTTAACAGAAGGAAAATCCTTTTGCCAAGTAGCTTTAACAGGCTAACTGTAAATCCTCTAACCAAGTGACTCAAGTTCATTGAGTTCTTTAAATCCTCTAGCAAGGTAACCTTTAATAGGGTTTCAACCTTTAACAGGGTATATAGCCATCCCTTAACCGGGTGATCTTTAATAGGATCAGTTCCTAGCAGAACCATATTTTAATGTCTTTAACTAGACTAGGCTCCTAATAGAGCGAGCTTCAAAAAAGTTCAAAACAAGCTTGTGGGTATTCATCCCCATCGTGGTTTTTCCCATTTGGATTTCCACGTGAAATATCTATGTGTCATGAGTTGTGCATTTTTCATGTGATGATTAAGTATTCTTTGTTTGAGTGATTATGCATGTAGAGCTAATGGTTATGGTATTACTGATATACCACATTCATATGTTTATGGGTGAAATTAATAGGCTATGGTTATTTTTTTGTGAATTATATAAAAGGGCATCCATAAAAAATATTTTTGTTTTTCGCAATAGGAAATAATAGTGTTTTGAAATGACAAATTATAAGATATCTAGAAACAATATGATCATAATTTGCGAAAGGAAAAAATATTTCAATTTAAAATTGATATTGAAAAATGTAATATCTCACTTGTCTCGACACTACTAACATGTGTTATGAAATTGAACCCTAGTTTAGTGATGGTATTATTCTTTCTACTTAATTCTTAATTTATGTTTAAGATGTGTTTTCAGTTCTAGGAGTGTGATACTTTGATGATGGACTTTATTTCTTACTTAATTCATTGTAAAGTTAGAGTATAGTGTCTAGTATGATTATGGGGCATGTTGCGATTAGATAATGCTCATTTACCTAATGTATAAATGTTAAGTGGTTGCATTATTTATGATCCGCTAACCCTAGTATAGATGAACATAGATGTTACATTTGGATAGATTTATGCATCATGTGTGTTCATGTTGTTGGTGAGAGGGGATGATCTTACATCACCCTCTTAGAAGGGACATGTAATGTCACGAATTACCTCCACTAGTATATTTATATATGTATTAGGCTATATTTATATATATGCATGGGCATTTGCTTTGTGGTGTAGGTTTGTAAGTGTCAAGCATTGACTCTATTTGGTTCCATAGGTTGGAGCATGCCTAAAAACAATCTCGTTGGTGGTGTGTGGAGATAGAGTAATGGAATTACATTGTCCCATCCTTAGACCATTTCTTCGTAATAAATGATATTGTCAGTCTTGTTCACCTGATCGGAATGCCATCAAGGCATTATCCGTTAACCCTTAGTTTGCAAATGGGTCTCATTAAATGGTTAGTTTTGAGTGTTTTATAGTACTTTAAATATTTCATCATATTTCATTTGTAACTTTTATTTATGGTTTATTAATTATGTCTTTGAGATATTAGATTTATATTTAATGTATGTATATATGTGTGCATGATTGTATTATATGTATAAATAATATGGTTATAATTTGATAATTAATCTAATATTGTTTTGTTGAATGAATATGATTTATAATAAATAAATATTTATATATTATTGGTGCGCATATGATTATATTTATATTTTGGTTTATTATATATTCTAGAGTGGCTATTTTATAGGGGAATTATCTCACTTTCTAATATTTAAATCTTTTGGTGAGAAACCCTAGCTGAGTTTATATATGTTATTTTAAGTTTATATTCATATGTTTTGTTATATTTGGTGGGATTTTATTATAATTTTATGGTTTTAATTATTACCTTTTAGTTAGGAATCGTTTCACCTTCCTATGAAAGGCTCTTGAGAGTTCTTTTGAAGAGCCTTTTGGATTGTATATTTGAGGAAGTTTTTAGGAAAAAAAATTTGGGGGGATTTTTGGGCCTTCTTTAATATTTTTTTTGCAAATGGTTTTATGCTCAAAATAAGTTTTTTTTTTGTGTATGGAGGAAGGCAAATTTTGGATTGATTGTTATATAATTTGGAGGAAGTTTGAGGGAGTCTTTGTGAGCCCATTTGTGGATTCATTCCAGGCAAGTTTTTAGAGAATTTTGTGAGGAGAGGGGAGGATTTTGAAGAGATTTTTGGAGAGATTTTACTTGAGTATGTGTGGATTTTTTTGTTGTTATTTTTTTGTCTTCAAATTATTTTGGATTGGCTAGTTTCTTGGCCATTTGGACTCAGAATTTCTTCATTAGTTTCTTCACCTTCTTGCCTTCATTTCTCCCCATTTGAGACAAGGTTTTTTAAACATTTTATCCTTTCATTCAAATGATATTGGAATGGAATATTTTTGAGATGTTTTCATGTCATTTTTTGTGTATTCTTTTTTTTTTTTAAATGATGACATTGTTTTTTCTTTTATTGGCTTATGGATGTTCCATTTGCCTTCCTCCATTTCTATATTTTTAAGGGTTGTTTTTGGAGATATGTTTGGAAAACTTATTAAATGAATTCATTTCCCTTTGTGTTTGTAATTATTGATTATGGAGGGTTTTTGGAGTATAATTTGGTCCTATATGGTTCTACTATGGTTTCCCTCCAGTTACATAAAATTGTGATGAGTTTCATGAGGTTAGGAGGTGATTTGAGCACTCGGAAACAAATAATTTGTTAATGAGACTTGAATGTTTAGTTTATGATGTTGTTTGAAGAATGTATAATGATCTATTTTATTTATGTAAGAAAGGTTAGTGATGTCTCATGAGGTCTTTTATGACCTCTTGATGCTTTGAGATGTGTTTTGGATAGATTCATGATGGAATGTGTACCTAAAAATGGACTTAAACTGGATTACTTGTATATGGGATGTTGTTACTGTTCAAGGGTATATATGGACTATTATGAATCATATTTTGATGGATTTTGATGTTGTAAACCTATGTCACTTGTATATAACGTTTAGGTAAGTACGATGTTCTACCATTGTGAGTTTTCTAGTAAGTCCCTAATATGGCCCTTGTCTAAATTGTATCCTCGAGTTCCTCTGTATGTTAACCCTTGGGTATAGGTAGTTTCCCTCCTTTGGTTCCCTATTTGTTTGAGGGCCTTATGTCTATCTCCTAGCATGGGGGGTCGAACTTCAGGTTCCACATGGTCGGGTAATTGCCTATCTCCATCGGGTATCCATGGCCTTGTTCATACTGGATAATCTTAAAAGGACCAAGGTGAGTAAGTATCTATTCAAGGACCATAATTGCACTTCATATTAAACATCAAATGGTGGTTGTTGAAGAGAAGTTTTACTTGAGTGAGATGACGAGGTAGTAGCTACTAGACAATCTTAAAAGGACCAAGGTGAGTAAGTATGAATTCAAGTATTTTTTTTAGCTTTCATATTTACGAATGAACTTTAGGAAAAAGATAATTGTGTTTAGGGAAGTTCATTTCCTATTAAAGTACAAATCAAAGAAAACATTAGAGGGTTCAAAAGAGATAACAAGGCATACAATAGCATATTCTCTAGCAGGTTAAAAAAAATATCACACAATGTAAAAGGTATAGAGATTTCCTTCATTTGTGGTTTGGAAATACAAAGATGCATTCACATTTCTAGTAAGTAGGGACAACTTTTATATTCTAGCAGTAGAACCCAAAATAATATGCATTTTGAGCTTCCTTATGAAGTTTATGAAGTGGAAGAAATTGAAGAAAGGTTAGGAGAAGAGAAAAATGAGAAAGGACATGATAAAAGAATGGATAAAATATTTAAGGATGTTATTTTGCAGAGAGTTTTTGAGGCATTTGGTTAAAAAAGGATAAGATTTGTGTCTATCCTACCATTGGTAATATTGAGTTTTCCTAGAACCCCTATTAAGACTATGACAATTGAGAAGAAGACCTCTAAAAAGAAACAAAAGGCTACAAGAAAGAGATGATCTAGAACCTAAAGTTAAAGTGATGAAGGAGCATCCCCATTCGATGAGCAATCTTGCATCAACCAAAAATATTTCCTTTCAATTTAGTTCTTATTTAGTTCTTTGTGCAGTTTTTTGTGGTCTTACCAGTTGGTACCGGGAGTCACTTGTTCTTCATGGAAGATCTTGTTTTTTAGTTTCTAGATGGTTTCATGTGCTTGATTCAATATTTTTAGTTTATTTGGGTTCTTTTCCAGTCAGATATCACTTCTGCTTGAGTGTTTCTGGTTCTTCAGATAGTTCTTGTGCTTACCAGTTGGTTTTCCTTCATTATCGACGTGATTTTTGGCATGTGGATCAATCTTGGGCCTCGTTTGATGTTCTTTGGCGTGTGGTCAACCTTCCTCCTGAACCACATCACTTGTTTGTTATTTTCCAGAAATAATTACCTAATTCTTAGGGCCGACCTAATTACATGTTTCATTTTCCTATATTTGTGAATTTTTCATGTTCTGATGAGTATAAATATGATGTTATGTATCATTTGTTGGGGGCACAAAAATTAGAACTTAGAATAAGTATTGAGGTTCGCATGTTGTGATCTAGTTGATTCTTAGTGTCCTGGTTGGATTGTATCTAGCTTCAATCCTACATGTAACTGGTTAATTACCAAAAGTTCTTTGATGATAATATGATGATAACCGGATGATTGCCAGAAACTCTAAGGCTTTAAATGATCTATTTATGTAAAATTGTAATGTTTTCTTGCTGCATAAGCCGATTGACTCTTTTGAGGGCTTTTACTAGTTATGGCTACACCAAGTGGTATCAAAGCTTGTTATGGACTGGCTGGTGGAAGAATTGTTTGTAAACATTGAGGCATTCCTTGAGGTGGACAGATCATCGATTAGAGGCAAGTTGTGTGTATGTTCAATAGATCACCGAGGGGAGGCAATTGAAACTGGTAGTCAGATTGCTGAGTTAAGGCACTTCAACAGAGTGGAAGAAGAGTTGCCACCGAGGAGGAAAAACCCCTAGAGGGTAGAGAAAATGATGGAAGACTTCAAGATTGAAGTAAGGAATAAGATCTGAAATGCTTTGGATGGTTTGAAGAGAAACCCTGATTCTGAAGATGAATATGAGGAAATCAATGAAGATCTTGAGGAATCTGAAGGACCAGAAGATGAAAGAGAGGAAATATTCCTAAGAGCAGTGGAACAAGCAAGTAACATTCATAAAGTTGAGGTTTCCAAATTTTTCACAATGCTGAACCTGGAGGATCTGATCGATTTGATTAGAGAGTTGGAGGAATACTTTGAGTTTGAGGATGTCAGGGACCCACAAAGAGTCCGGTTGGAACATACCAAGTTGATAGGGCATGCTACCTTCTATTGGAAAGAATTGCAAAAAGAGAGAGTGGAGAATGGTGAATTGAAGATTACCCAATGGAGACAGATGGTTGGAAGATTGAAGGCCAAGTTCATACTGGGAGACTATGAATTGGAATTGTTCAAGAAGTTGCAAAACCTGAAATAGAGAAACATGATTGTGAAGGAATATACAGAGGAATTATACAAGGTTGTGATCAGATCTAGACATAGAGAGATGGATAGAGAAATGGTGACAAGGTACAACAATGGACTTGCTTTTAACATTCAAGATCAGATGAGTATGTTGAAGGTTTCCACAGTTGAAGAAGCCTTCCAATATTCTTTTAAGGCTAAGGAAAAAGAGAAATTCAAGATGAGTCATAGTATGAAGAAACCGGTTGAAGAAGAGGAGTCAAAACCTAAGTGGAGTAAAGAACTGGAACAAAAGACACCAAGGAAAGGTATCATTAGTACCAGTAGAGAATTTCTTGGCAAATGTTTCATGTGGAGAAACCAGACATAGATTCTATAAATGTAAGAAAGGAATGTCAAGAAGTTGTGTGGCAAGTGAGGAACCAGATGGTACTCGATATGAATTTTCACTAGAGCAAGGAAAATCCATTATGTTCAGAAGAAAGGATACCAGATCTACTCATAGGAAGAGTCTTTTCTAGACTGTATGCAAATTAGGTGGTAAGTGTTGCAAGGTCATTGTAGATAGAGGGAGTACTGATAATTTAGTATCTAAGAAGATGGTTGTGAAGCTTGGATTGAAGAGGCTTAAGTATCCTTGTCCTTATTGATAGTTTTGATACTTAAAATAAGTACAGATCCGATAGCCAACAAGATGAGAGGGGGGGGGGTGAATCATACAAACTTAATCATTAATGAAAACATCAGATTCAAACTCGGTAACATATATCAGTCATAGAATAAAAACTATCAAACATGCAAACTCAAAAGCATATGAACAATATAAACCTCATAACACCAGATTTAACGTGGAAACCCAAATTGGGAGAAACCACTGTGGGATTTCGGACCCACTAAGAAATATACTCATCTAGAGTATGCTCAGTTAAAAGCCAATCCAGTTAAAGATTACAAAACACATTGCTAGATGTGACCCGGTTAAGGGATTTCCCTCAGATCTGTTAGGATCTTCACTTTGTTAGAAGTGACCTTGTCAAAGGATTTCAAACACTCATTTAGAATGTCACCTTATTAGAGGATTTACTTATAAGACTGTTAAGTCCACTCTGTTAAGAGATTTCCTGTTACTTTCACAAGCTAACAGTAATACAATCTATCTACAACTTTACATCTAAAATGCTAAAGCAGATTCTTATTTGTTCAACACAATCTAGACATAGAACTATTCTTGTCTATCTGCTAGGCACCAATACTCTGTTATTCCAACAGGTCTTCAAGCTTCTATGCTCGGTGATCACTATGTAGCATCCCTATGCATACACTTGCCCGCATCCACTGTTTATCAACAGTTCCTTATTTATAAACAATCATCTAACCGCTTAATCTCCTTGATCACATTTCCCATGATCAATCATAGCCATCAGATCTTCAATCTTGTCCAGGTTCATATTATCTTACGATCTGAAAAACATTTTACCCTGCCTTGGAACTTGCACAATCATCTTGGAACTTGTGTTAGGGTAATGTGGTTCAATCTGAGCTATAGATCTTCTTGTTGACTTTCCATTGCCTTAGATTTGTTAACAAACTTCTTCCATGGCATGCCAATCATTGATCCACTCCATCTCATCAGCTTCTTTCATTAAATATCACATGTAAACATTTAATGCATTCTGTTATAGCTCGGTTACAACTTGGTGAATACTAAACTTTACTTGGTAGACATTCTATCTTCATTAACCGACTGCGATAACCTTAGGGTTTACCGACTAGGTTCCTTAGGGTTTACCGACTATGTTCTTTGCTTGATAACATAGTGTAGTATTAACCATTACATTTTACAACATATGTATGATGTTAAAACAATCTAAAACATCAAGATCTCATCATTGTCTAACTCGGTAGAGTTGCCCATTGAATAACTTATCCCTTTATCCATCATATTCTTTCCTGTGTCTTTACCAACTTCTTTATAATCTTCATATCATATTTCTTAAGATATGGCAACATCATACTGAATTAGAAAATCAATTTCTTGACATCAATGACAAAATAATAATATCATGACAGTTAAACATCTTTAATCAGTTATGTCCATAATCATCAACAACCTTCTCAATATCCTTGTTATATTGCCAACAATCTCCCCTTCGGCATTGATGGCAAAACCAATTGATTTGACTGTTAAGAATTTGGATTGCTATGATTTTGAAATGCTGAAATGCTCTCCCCCATACATCAGACTTCTCTTTTGGTTTTCTCTCAATCTTCTTAGGTCTTCTCCTCCTGGTAGTCTTCTCCTCCTTAGGGAGATCTTCTCCCCGTGGTAGTCTTCTCCCCCTTTGACAACAATGCCAAAAAGAACTGAAACATAAGTTGTTTCTGTAAGAAGTTATTTCCTGCTGATGTGTATCAACTGAGTCTCAATCAGAGCATTTGTTTACAATTCATGTTCCCTATATCATTTTCTGTATTATCCCAATATTGTTCTAGTACACTTTCAGAAAAGCATTCTTAAAGTGTATCACTCCAGCATCAACTCCCTAAAAGATATTCAATAGATTCATCAAAGTGATTCTTTCACCGAACTCGGTCAGTGAGTAAGAGATAGGGGTAGGACACCTAACTTACTTTTGGGATATTCAAAAGTGTCCTTTGGCAGTGGCTTGGTGAAGATATTAGCTATTTGTTCCTTTGTGTTAACATATTCCAACACCAGTTTCTTTACATGAGCTTCTTCTCTAAGATAATGATATTTGATAGATATGTGCTTTGTCTTAGAGTGTATAACAAGGTTCTTTAAAATATTAATGGCACTAGCATTGTCACAGAATATAGTTACTGGCTCGATAACTTTCTCATTTATACCTTCCAACAATTGTTTGATCCATACAATGTTGATACAATTCAGTGCTGCAGCAACATATTCAGCTTTGGCTGTTGACTGAGAAACACATCCTTATTTCTTGCTAAGCCAACTCACTAGTCTTTCTCCTAAGAAGAAAGCTCCTCCACTTGTGCTTTTTCTGTCATCAATGTTTCCTACCCAATTAGCATCAGTATAGACTTTAAAATCAAAATCATTTCCTTTCTGATATGCTGAGCCATAATCTTCAGTGCCTTTCAAGTATCTGAACATTCTTTTGATTGCTGTCATGTGTATTTCCTTAGGATCTACAGAGAATCTTGCAACAATACCTACTACATGTGCTATATTAGGCCTGCTGTGAACAACATATTGTAGTTTTCCAATCATGGATCGGTAGAGTGTCTCATCAACAAATGTAGATTCATCATTCTTTGATAGTTTGCAGTTTGTAGTCATAGGAGTACTTACTGGCTTTGAATCCTCCATTCCAAATTTCTTCAAGATTTCCTTTATGTATTTGGATTGAGTAATGAAAATTTCATTTTTCATTTGTAGTATCTGTAAGCCTATAAAATACTTTATCTCATTGATTAATGACATCTCAAATTCTTTGCTCATTTCATTACCAAAGTTCTTGCATAAAGAGTCATTTCCACAAAATATAATATCATCAACAAATATGGCTGAGATTAGTATTCCATTTTCAACATTCTTCATGCACATGTTGTTGTTCTCACTTGTCCTTATAAAACCAATCTTAATCAAATAAGAGTGCAGTCTTCCATACCATGCTCTAGGTGCTTGTTTCAAACCATATAAAGCTTTGTTCAATTTACATACTTGATCTTTATTATTGTCTTCAACAAATCCTTCAGGTTGTTCAATGAAAAATTCTTCTTCTAATATTCCATTCAGAAATGCAAATTTGACATCCATTTGATATACCTTGAAATTTTTGAAAGCAGCATATGCCAGCAATGTCCTAACTCCTTCAAGTCTGGCAACAGGTACAAAAGTCTCACAATAATCAATTCCTTCTTCTTGGGCATAACCTTTGCAAACCAATCTTTCTTTGTTCCGAATGACCTCTCCTTTGTCATTTAGCTTGTTTCTGAAGATCCACTTTGTACCGATTACATTTTTGTCCTTAGGTCTTGGGACTAGTGTCCATGTGTCATTCTTCTTGATTTGATCAATCTCTTCAGTCATAGCATTTATCCAATCTTCACTGTTGAATGCCTCTTTTACTATTCTTGGTTCAAATTCAGATATCAAACATGTGTTCTGTCTTAGTTTGTTCCTTGTCATCACTAGATCATCCTTATTTCCTATAATCTGACTTGGTGCATGATGTCTTTTGACATATTTGGCTAATACAGGCTTGGTAGGCTCTGTATGATCCTCTTCATCACTCGGTAACTGGATATCTTCCTCATTTCTTTCAACAGTTATCTCGGTAGGAATTTTCGGTTGCACATGGACAAATTCATCATAGTCTTCTGGTTCTTTGGAATTCCTGTCATCAGTTCTTTCTACAAATTCATCAATTTTCACATTTGCACTTTCTACTATTTTGTTAGATGATTTGATCAGACATTTAAATGCTTTGCTTCTAGAAGAATATCCTAGAAATGTTCCTTCTTCACTTTTCTGATCAAACTTGCCATTTCTATCATCTTTATGAACATAGCATTTGCTTCCAAAGATCTTAAAATAACTTACGTTAGGTTTCTGGCCATACCAGATTTCATAAGGTGTCTTCAAATTACCTTTCTTTAATTGAACTCGGTTCAAGGTGTAAACAGTTGTGCTTATTGCTTCACTCCAAAATTTTCGTGGAACCTTCTTCTTAATCATCAGTGTTCTAACACAATCCACAATAGATCTATTTCTTCTTTTAGCTATTCCATTCTACTGTGGATTCCTCAGTGCAGAGACTTGTCTTTTAATACCATGATCATTGCAAAATAGGTTGAACTCATCAGATGTGAACTCTCCTCCTCTATCCAATCTAAGGCATTTCAGTTGTCTTCCTGTTTCATTTTCAACTCTATCCTTGTACCACTTAAACATTTGAAAAGCTTCTGATTTTTCTTTTAAAAACATTACTAACATCATCCTTGAATAATCATCCACAAATAATATGAAATACTTATCACCATAATAACTTTGAACTTTCATAGGACCACAAAGATCAATGTGTACAAGATCTAAAATTCCTTTAGAAGTGTAGGACTTACTTGTAAAGCTAGATCTTGTCATCTTTCCCATTTGGCATCCTCGGCACATAGTATTCTCGGGTTTTTGAAACCTTGGTAAACCTCTTACTCTATGCTTCTTACTTATCTTGATCAGATTATCAAAATTAACATGACAAAACCTTGTATGCCATAACCAGGTGTTATCAATCTTTGCATGCAAGCACTTGTTGTGAGTAGAGTCAAGGTGAAATGTATTACCTTTTGTTTGTGTCCCGGTAGCAGCTAACTTTCCATTTTTGTCATGAACTTTGACAATTCCTTTCTGAAATTCTATTCGGTAACCTATGTTGTTTAGCTATGCTACACTCAACAAATTATATTTCAAACCTTCAACCCAATAAACACCATTGCATCTTGCTTTATCAAGAAGTGTTATGGATCCTTTACCTCTTACCGGACATGGTGCATCATTACCAAATCTAACATAGCCTCCATCATAATCTTCTAACATAACAAACTTGTGTTTATCTCCTGTCATATGATGTGAGCATCTACTGTCTATAATCCAAGAATAATTAGTGTTTATGTGAGATATTAGGGATTTTTCTTCATACCTTTCTTCATCTGATCCATCCTTGATAGCCACATAAAAAACTTCCTTTGTATCAGTCTCATCTGATTTATCATCTTCAGATTCCTTATCGGCAATTAAGAAGGTCTTTCTATCTCTTCTTTTGAATTCTCGGTGACCTCTGTAATGATTATCTTTGTGTCTGTCATCTCGGTAATCTCTCTTTTCAGTGAAATATTTGTCAGGACAGTTAGAAGCCATATGTCCAACCTTATCACAATGGAAACATTTCAAGGGTAGTTTTCCCTTATACTTACCTTTGCCTCTTGGTAACCTTTTGGCCAATAGTGCTTCAAACTCTTCTTGCTTTCTGATTTCTTCATATAGTTTGTGTACCTCCTCCATGTTCTTATAAAATCTTTCACTTGCTCCACTATGACCTCCTCTAGAGTACTTATACTTTCTTTCATTGTAATCATTAGATTCATTCAAATGAAAAGAACTAAATGCAGATTCAACTTTATTTACCGATGACCCACTGTTATCAAAATTACTTAACTCAAATGCATGTAGCTTACCAATAGTAGCATCCAAGGAAATTGGCATATTAGGTATAGACCTCAGTTCATTGATTGCAGAGACTTGGATTGCATAGGCAGGTAGAAAGGATCTTAACAACTTACTTGTCACATCCTTTTCTTCAATAGTTCCTCCTGCTCCCTTGATTTGATTTACAATCTCCTTTAGTCTTGTACTGTACTGGGTTATGTTCTCACCTTCATTCATCCTCATAGATTCAAGTTGTCCTCTTAGACTATCAACTTTTGCTCTTTGAACATGTTCATCTCCTCCATATACAGATATGAGCTTAGTCCACATAGCTTTCGCATCATTCCAGTGTTCTAGATCATTAAACTCAGAATCGGTCAATGCAGATGTTATTTCAATCATTGCTTGAATGTGTTCTTGCTTTGCCTTTTTCTCTTCCATAGTCAATGGATAGGTGCTCGGTGTAACAAAATCATTCTCCAGATAGTATATAGCATATTCTCCAACTCCTGATAGATGTAGCTTCATCCTTCTCTACCATGTAGAGAAACTTGACTTATTCAGCTTAGGTGCATCCCTCTTATACATCTTTGGATCTTTAACTCAAGTGCCTTTAAACTTTCCTTTTGGAGTCCAAAGCTCTGATACCAATTGATAGTTTTGATACTTAATATAAGTACAGATCCAATAGCCAACAAGATGAGAGGGAGGGGGTGAATCATACAAACTTAATCATTAATGAAAACATCAGATTCAACCTCGATAACATATATCAGTCATAGAATAAAAACTATCAAACATGCAAACTCAAAAGCATATGCACAATATAAACCTCATAACACCAGATTTAACGTGGAAACCCAAATTGGGAGAAACCACTGTGGGATTTTGGACCCACTAAGAAATATACTCATCTAGAGTATGCTCAGTTAAAAGCCAATCCAGTTAAAGATTACAAAACACATTGCTAGATGTGACCCGGTTAAGGGATTTCCCTCAGATCTGTTAGGATCTTCACTTTGTTAGAAGTGACCTTGTCAAAGGATTTCAAACACTCATTTAGAATGTCACCTTATTAGAGGATTTACTTATAAGACTGTTAAGTCCACTCTGTTAAGAGATTTCCTGTTACTTTCACAAGCTAACAGTAATACAATCTATCTACAACTTTACATCTAAAATGCTAAAGCAGATTCTTATTTGTTCAACACAATCTAGACATAGAACTATTCTTGTCTATCTGCTAGGCACCAATACTCTGTTATTCCAACAGGTCTTCAAGCTTCTGTGCTCGATGATCACTATGTAGCATCCCTGTGCATACACTTGCCCGCATCCACTGTTTATCAATAGTTCCCTATTTATAAACAATCATCTAACCGCTTAATCTCCTTGATCACATTTCCCATGATCAATCATAGCCATCATATCTTCAATCTTGTCTAGGTTCATTGTATCTTATGATCTGAAAAATGTTTTACCCTACCTCAGAACTTGCACAATCATCTTGGAACTTGTGTTAGGGTAATGCGGTTCAATCTGAGTTGTAGATCTTCTTGTCGACTTTCCATTGCCTTGGATTTGTTAACAAACTTCTTCCACGACTTGCCAATCATTGAGCCACTCCAACTCATTAGCTTCTTTCATTAAATATCACATGTAAACATTTAATGCATTATGTTATAGCTCGGTTACAACTCGGTGAATACTAAACTTTACTCAGTAGACATTCTGTCTTCATTAACTGACTGTGATAACCTTAGGGTTTACCGACTAGGTTCCTTAGGGTTTACTGACTAGGTTCTTTGCCTGATAGCATAGTGTAGTATTAACCTTTATATTTTACAACATATGTATGATGTTAAAACAATCTAAAACATCAAGATCTCATCATTGTCTGACTCGGTAGAGTTGCCCATTGAATAACTTATCCCTTTATTCATCATATTCTTTCCTGTGTCTTTAGCGACTTCTTTATAACCTTCATATCATATTTCTTAAGATATGACAACATCATACTGAATTAGAAAATCAATTTCTTGACATCAATGACAAAATAATAATATCAAGACAGTAAAACATCTTTAATCAGTTATGTCTATAATCATCAACAACCTTCTCAATATCCTTGTTATATTGCCAACACTTATGAGGTGATTTGGCTACAAGATGATCAAAAGATAGAGATAAAGGAGATGTGTTTGGTGAGTTTCAATATTAGGACTTTAAGAGATGAATTTTTATGTGATATTGTATCTATGAGTGTCTATCATGTCTTGCTGGGAAATCCTTGGCATTATGATAGAGGAGCTATTCATGACTGTAGAAGAATCCTAGTTATTATTGAAACTGATGTGCATAAGTTCACATTGATTTCTTTAAAGGAGAAAGAGAGGGAGGTGAAGAATCTCAGTCCTGAGAAAAGTTACAATACTGAGAAACCGGTAGCAGAGGTTATACTAAAAGGTTTGAAAGAACTGGTTGTAGAGGTCATGCTAGAGGTTTTGAAGAAAGATCTGATAGAAACCATTGCATAAATTATATCAGAGGGTGACATAAGTTTGCAAAAGGATTTGATAGTTGAACCTAATGGACAGATGGAACTGAGCGACAAAGAGTTGACGGTGACAAACTAGATAAAGTCTTGTAGAAAAACTAAATCAGAGTTGCAAAAACTGAGCCAACGTGTAGATCTAAAGCAAAGAAAGAGAAACAAAGGGAGTCAGAGGTTAGAGAATCTGTTTGAGGCACCGAAAGAGTTAGAGAAGAGGTTTGCATATAAAGAAGATATTTGGATGAGAAATGAGCATGGGATCTTCATTCTGAATCCTTTTAGATGTTCATGAGTTTCCTCTCATGGAACATCTTTTTCTACTTGGGTTGTCTGATGCAGGAGCATCTTCGATCGATGAGCATTCTTGCATCAACCAAAAATATTTCCTTTTAGTTT
The DNA here is from genome assembly GCF_030272615.1 of Cryptomeria japonica. NCBI lineage: Eukaryota > Viridiplantae > Streptophyta > Pinopsida > Cupressales > Cupressaceae > Cryptomeria > Cryptomeria japonica. The sequence goes on along the minus strand of NC_081411.1, from coordinate 309,231,892 downwards.
TGTTCTTATTTAGTTATGTAGTGTCATGAAATTGTGACCCTTGCAATTTTCAACCACATTAGGGTCCTCATGCACATGATTCAAATCCCTAATCATTATCGCAAACTAGAGACTTGCTTGATGCTTGAAAACCGCATCTTGCTTGCCCTCCGCATTGACTAGACTGCATCCACTCCTGCAAAAATGGGTAGGATAGGGGCATGGCACCCCTATCCCCTACCCCATTTTAGGGCGGGACCCTTTTTAAATGTGATTTGGAGGTTGCACATTGAATGAGAAGACTCCCCCAATGTCGGTCTACAACGAAAAACTGGTCAATTAGCCCTAATTAACAAGTATTTAGGTCGCATTTCCCCTCCCATTTGGCATAAGTTCAAGAAGAATAACACAGATACATGAGATCGCACATTCAAGAATTCAAGAGCATTCAAGCATTCCTTTCTAGCATTGAGCATTCTCAAGTCTCCCTTCAAGGTTAGGTGTTGCATTCAAGTCAAGGATTCAAACATTGAAGAGGAGATGCATTCCAACATTCAATTCCACACAAGAAAATCTACCTACATTCTATCTACAACCTCCCTTGAGTAGATTTACATTACAATCTTTCATTTATAATTACTTGCAAGTGCTTTCTTTCATGATTTGGTTAATTCAAAAATTGGGGTTTGACCTAAAGGAAAACCCCCAATTCCAACACCTTTCCCTCTCTTTTCTTTGTGTAGGTTGTAGGTGCACAATTGTACTTTCATATTCAGGCTCCATTTGTATAGGCAAAAAAACCCTTTTCGTTTCATAGATTTTTCGGAGGAACATGTACATTCCCGCCACGATTTATGCAACCTTTACTCAAATTCACAAGGTAACTTTGGTTCGACCAATTATTGCTAGATCTAGGTGCACAACTTCATCCTATGCTTCTACCTTCAGTTATAATCAGATCTTTGTCACTTTTACACTTGATCATAAGTACACAATTCAATCAATTCAAATCTCAATCTCAGAAGAGGCGATTGACTTACCATCACTCAGAATTCAATCTCTTTCTCTAGAGGTTGAATCTAGTGTATTTTCCTCCCTCTTCCAATGTAATCCAGAAAATGTATTTGAATAGAAATCTGAAGTGAAAATTTTGTCTCTTCTCGGAGGGAAGGAAAGCTTTCCTCTAGATCTCCATCATTCACCATTTTCCGAACATCACAAGTTATTTGTGTAGTTTTCTATGTTCTTATCGGTTGGTACCAATAGTTGCTTGTTCTTCGTGGTGGATATTATTTTTGGTTTCCATACAATTTCATGTGCTTGATTATAGATTTTGAGTTCATTTGGGTTCTTTTCTAGTCAGATATCACTTTTGATTGACTATTTATGGGTTTTGAGACAATTCTTGTGCTTATCATTTGGTTTTCCTTCATTAGCAATGCAATTCTTAGCATGTGGATCCATCTTGGGTCTTGTTCGATGTTCTTTGGTATGTGGCTGACCTTCCTACTGAACCACATCACTTGGTTGTTATTTTCCAAAAAGAGTTACCTAATTCTTAGGGCCGACCTACTTACATGTTTCATTTTCCTGTATTGGTGAATGTAATTTTATGAGGCCAACCTAGATGTGTTTCAGTGGGTATAAATATGATGTTATGTATCATTTGTAGGGGGCAGAGAAATTAGAACTTATAATAAGGATTGAGATTCACATGTTGTGATCCGCTTGATTCTTAGAGTCCCGGTTGGATTTTATCTGGCTTGAAGCCTACATGTAACTGGTTAATTACCGGATATTCTTTGATGATAGTATCATGATAACCGAATGATTGCCAAAATCTCTAAGGATTTAAATGATCCTCTTATGTGAACTTGTTATGTTTTCTTTCTTCTTTCATTGTGACTCTATTGCTGCATAAGTTGGTTGACTCTTTTGAGGGTTTTTACAGGTTTAGGTTGCACCATAAAGAATTTGAGAAAATCTCAAAAGAAGATGCAGAGAAAGAGAAACTTGTGATTAGAATAAAGACAAAGCAAAAGGTGATTGAAGAAGAAGAAGAGGATGAAATTCCTTTGGCTAACAAGAAAAGATCTATGGTTTCTCTAGGAGAGACTCCTATAGGAAATTATAAAGAAATAAAAATTAAAGTACAAAAGATGACTAAGAGGGAAGAAAATCGTAAAGATGGTCAAAATTATTAGCCACTTGATTTGGATATTCTTCTAAGTGGAATATGAATGCATAAATTATTGGGGTTTATAGTAAATATGTATGATGAGTCTCATCTAGTGAATAAAGAAACTATAGAAAAGGTTGCGATTAGGTAATTCATAATTTTTGCAAAATCATAGATACAACCCAAAAGTTTGATACAAATCTTGATAAAAAAGAGAAAAAATGTAGTAACAAAGGAGAATAACATAACGGCAAGTGTTATTGATAAATTTTGTTCCTCCTTATTCTAGAAGCAAGAAGTAAAACTATACAATTCTTAGTGCAAGGTTCAAAATGAAATAAATAATAAATCAAATTATGGGTGGATATATTGAAGACCTAAAGAGAATAGTGAAACAATAAAATGAAATAGCAGCTGAGGATGTAGAAGAAGTGGTGACTTCTCCAAAGGAGGATAAAAACACAAGAATTTGTATTGGAGAAACAAGTTGCAGTATGTTTATCCCTAAGAAGGGAATAAAGGAACGCAAGACTGATGTAGGTGGTCTGAAAACTATTCTAGATATTCAAGTGAATTTTGACAAGAATTTGATCAAAGTACAATGAAATTTCCTAAGGAAGAAACGAAGAAAAAGAAAGGTGGAGAAACAAAAAGGGAGAAGCATTAAGAAATGGATGAAGAAGAGAAGATAGACGGAAGAATAGACCACTCAATAGAAAAGAAGAAAGAAGAAATGATATTGTAGGAGAAAGAAAAGACAGTAAGAAGAGTGTCTATAGGTGAAGCTTCGAATGTTCCTAGGTTTCTTTAATTCCAAATAAAATTTCAGTTGATAGATACACTAGAGGCATTATAAGTACTGGTAATAGAAGGAAAATTATATTTGAACAAATTATCATCTCTCTAAATGTTTCACTTGGGTGACGTCTTTCATCATATATCTAGAAAGAAGTATTTAATTGAACTAATTGAGGATATGTTGAAATTACTCTAAGAGAAAATTTTGTATGCTAAATTAGATGAATCCCTAATTGGTGAAGAGAAATTGCAAACTCTATTAGAGGTTTTGTAATGATATGATTTCATTCTTGGAGAAACTACTTCAAGTGATTTAGAGAAGAGGTTGATAGAAGACAGAGTGAATAAGTGTGTGCAAAGACACACAACCATCTAAAGGACGATATTGCAGCATTATACTACTTTTTTCATGCCCATCTTGAATCCATAAGTAAAATTCAAAAGGATATAAAAAATCTTGAGTCTCATATTCTAGAGATATTTAAGTCTATTGATCTAAAAAAAAAAGAGAGAAGAAAATACTAGAAAAGTAGAAAATTAGTATACAAATGTAAATCAATTGGTGGATCAGAAAGAGAATGTAGATAAATACTTTTTTCAAATTCAGGAATATTGTTGATATGCATCTCATAAGAATGGTGAAAATTTTGAAAGACTTTGTCAGTATCTAAGTTCAGAAGTTGTGAAGTTGCACAACAACTCATTTTGAAGATGGAGAGCTAGGTCAATGTTTTGATAATGTGGGAGTTGATTGCAGCTTTTCTTGGGCACAATTTAAGGTTATTCGTAAAGATACCATAATCCCTACCTTGCAAGATGTTTAGATGAACTTTCGGTAAGATATTTTTTTGATCATGTATTTATGTGATAGTATGGGTGAAATTTTATTTTAGGTATTCTATTGTTAAAGAGATCTTATAAATAGGGTGAGTTATGTATAGCACAGTGTTATATATTGTTCATGTGCCCTTTTTCGTTGATGTCAAAGGGGAAGAGATAAATGTTGGCTGAAGGTTTTCTATCAATGTCAAAGGGGGATATTGTTGTACATATGGCTTTCATGTCATCATTGATGTCAAACTTGTGGTTTGAATGATATTTTCTACATGGTGTAGTGATATATGGTTGTACAAATGTTGTGTGGATATATGTATTATGTTGATAAGCATATGTAAAAATTTAAAGTAGTATATAATGATGCTCCTAAAACTTTGATTGATGATTGTAATACTGTTATAGTGTTTCAACTATGTGTGACTATTTCAGTGAACAATCTGTCATACTCTTTTAGTCTAGTACATGGTGGATATACCTTAGATGATTATTTGATTTATATAATAGTATTTTTGGATTTACATCCTCATTATATGTCATGCTCTTAGAAGACTAGGTGATCTAAAGTTGAAGATGTTCTTACCTACATTCATCTTTGGGTAGTCTTGACAAGTGGCATGGAGGAATGTGTTGCATTCCTGATGTAAAGAAGGGTTTAGAAATATATTCCTTTATGTGCTGCATAGTAGTGGTAAAGGTTTCTTCAGATGAATATTAAACTATAATCCGCATTTTAATGCAGTACTCTTGTAGTTGAATCATTTGATCTCATTGTATTTGAATGAACTTACGTATCTTACCCTGAAAAAATGATCTTTAGTTGAGCAAGTCCTCTCAGGGGCAATGAGATCCTTCGTAGTTAGCCTAAACATTGTAAATAATTTCATATATATATAGTGAGTGTGATTCTCACCACGTTTTTTTCCTCTTTGGGTTTTTCAAGTAAAAATCTTGGTGTTATATATGTTTGTCTTTGTGATTTCAATTATATACATTCAAGGATATGGTAGATATAATGATTGCTAAATCTGATCAAGTTTTAAGTGTAAGTTGATCTCCCCCCTCTCAACATCCAATAGTGTTCAACAACTTATAATAAATGTGAATGTTTTATTCTATCATTTTTAATAAAATATTGGAGTCTAATAGTTCATTTCAATAAGTTCTAAAGTAGAAAATAGTATTTATTTACTTTCTATTTCTTTGAAGTAATTATATATCTATATCTTTCCATTAATATTATCATCAAAGTTTTCCCTCATTTTTTCTTTGTTTTGTAATTTTATAAATTAATATATATTAAACCACAATTGAATATAAACATTATATGAAAAGTAAATTATTAGAAATTAAGTCATTCTATTTGATGTTAATAACAAATAAACAACATAAGTTTGTAACATGTTATTATAAAAATATTTGAAAATGGTCTAATATTCGCAAATGTTCATCCGCTCTTGAAGGATAAGAATTCCTGCATACCTACATATATGCAATTAAAAAAAGGTTAATAATATTATAATTTAAATTATTTTAACATAATATAATATAAAAGGAAAAAAAATACCTTCCAAGCATCATGGTAGTGGCTTGTGGATTTGTCCTAGGGCTGTCCTTGAAAATTGAATTATCCACAACCCTTAGACCATCAACATCTTTCACTTGAAATGTTTTGTCAATCACGTAATTAACTTCACACCCTCCATGGTAATGCCAAAGTGTTCGTATAGTATCTTTGCAAAAAATTTCCAAGGCATCATTATCCAGTATATTTTGTGGCAATTTTGACCCTATGAATTGAAGCCCACTATTAAATGCAAATTCTTGGATAGAAGTTGTCATGATAATATTTGACAATACCTTCATAGAAAGAATACATTTTTGTACATCAAATGGATGAGAAAAGTAATTATATCTTACAAATGGATTATCTTTGGGATTTTTGCTACTAAGTCGAAGCTCACCCCTTGATAAGGGAAATGCCACCTTGCTGAAGATAGCCCCTATATATTGATCGTCTATATAGGTTTGTTTTTGAAAATAGCTACCACCCCAAATATAGACTTGGGAATTGTCTATTATACCCAATACTTGTGGTTTTTCAAATTCAAGTGTCTTAGGGGATTTCAAAATGATTGTTGTACACGGGGGATCTTGAATCCTTTTCCCTACCGAGTTTAGATCTAACAATACAGTAATGTTTAATTCATCAAGTTGTTCTAATGGGCCAATTCCACCTAATAAAAGAAGTTGAGGTCTACCCATACTTCCCGTTGATAAAATTACTTCACTCCATTGTGACAAATAGTTGATAAATACTTGATATAAGAGATTATCAATACTACTCATCAACTCAACACCATTAGCCTTCAATATTCTTGCAACATTATTTTATAGACAAATAGATGACAAATAGTTGATAAACACCACAAGTAGTGGGTATAATAGACAATTCCCATGTCTACATTTGGGGTGGTAGCTATTTTAAGCAACAAACCTCTATAGATGATCAATATATAGGAGCTATCTTTAGCAAGGTGGCATTTCCCTTATCAAGGGGTGAGCTTCGACTTAGTAGCAAAAATCCCAAAGATAATCCATTGGTAAGATATAATTACTTTTCTCATCCATTTGATTTTTTTTCATTCTTTAACTAATGTACTTTTATCTCACATCTTTCTAGATCTTGTATTGTAAATGCCACACACCGCACTCCACTAACATGAATTCTTAGAATTTCTATCAACAAAGGAATAAATGATCTCACACAAAATGTAGGAAAATTTGAAATTAAATAAATATATTTTAAAAATTATTGGATAAGAAAATATATTTTTTAATTATTAAAATAAAACTGTGTGAGTGAAAATGTGTGAATGAAATTAAAGCTATTTAACAATCTAGGTACACAAAATCCATTCAAACACTCAAGACTAGGACAATTAAGAAGAAAAAATTAGATAAACAACCTAATAGAAATTAAAATGAAGACTCTAGATTTATCCTTTGATTTGATGGTCCCTTGATTTGATGTGTGCTTGTTGAATGGTAGATATCCAACAATTGTCCATGATAGTGAATGAAAGGTGTAAACTAAAAAATATGTATTCAAAATGCTCTGCTAAATGGATGTGGATGAGTACAAGATGAGCAAATATTTATGCAATATGAGGTTTTGAAAATGGAAATGGATGAACAGTTATGCATTATGGAGGTATAAAAATGAAAAGTGGATAAATAAGGAAGGGAAATGGGAGGTTTAAATAGGCTAAAGGGAGAGATGGAGAGGGATAAGAGGAAGACAACTGTCCTTGAGAAGGGCAAGTGTCTTGCCTTCATTTCTCCCCATTTGAGACAGATGTTTTTGAACTTTTTATCCTTTCATTCAAATGATATAAGAATGGAATATTTTTGAGGTGTTTTCATGTCATTTTTTTTTAATTTTTTTTATAAAAATGACAACATTGTTTTTCTTTTATTGGCTTATGGATGTTCCTTTTGCCTTCCTCCATTTCTATATTTTTAAGGGTTGTTTTTGGAGATATGTTTGGAAAACTCATTAAATGAATTAATTTCCCTTTTGCGTCTGTAATTATTGTTTATGGAGGGTTTTTGGAGTATAATTTGGTCCTATATGGTTCTATTATTGTTTCCCTTCAGTTTCATAAAATTGTGATGAGTTTCATGAGCTTAGGAGGTGATTTGAGCACTTGGAAAAAAATAATTTGTTTATGAGACTTGAATTTTTAGTTTATGATGTTGTTTAAAGAATGTATATGGATCTATTTTCTTTATGTAATAAAGGTTACTGATGTCTTGTGAGGTCTTTTATGACCTCTTGATGCTTTGAGATGTTTTTTGGATGGATTCAAGATGGAATGTGTACCTAAAAATGGACTTGGATTGGATTACTTGTATATGTGATGTTGTTACTGTTCATGGGTATATATGGACTATTATGAATCATATTTTGATGCATTTTGATGTTGTACACCTATGTCACTTGTATAGAACATTTAGTTAAGTATAGTGTTCTACCCTTGTGAGTTTGCTTGTAAGTCCCTAAAATGGCCCTTGTCTAAATTGTATCCTTGAGTTCCCTTTATGTTAACCCTTGGGTATAGGTCATTTTCCTTCTTTGGCTCCCTATTTTTTTGAGGGCCTTATGTCTATCTCCTAGCATGGGGGGTCGGACTTTTGGCTCCACATGTCGGGTGGTTGCCTATCTCCATCAGGTATCCATGTTCTTGTTCATACTAGATAATCTTAAAAGGACCAAGGTGAGTAAGAATGTTTTCAAGGAACATAATTGCAATTCATATTGAACATCAAATTGTGGTTGTTGAAGAGAAGTTTTACTTGAGTGAGATGAGGATGTAGTAGCTACTAGATAATCTTAAAAGGACCAAGGGGAGTAAATATGAATTCAAATATGGCTCCTAGATTACTTTTTTAGCTTTGACGTTTATGAATGAACTTCAAGAAAAACATAATTGTGTTTAGGGAAGTTTATCTCCTATTGAAGTACAAATCAAGAAAACATTAGAGGGTTCAAAATAGATAGCAAGGCATACAATTGAATATTCTCTAGCAGGTTAAAACAAAAATGATAGAATGCAAAAGGTACAGAGATTTCCTTCATTTGTGGTTTGGAAATACAAAGATGCATTCACATTTCTAGTAAGTAGGGACAACTTTAATATTCTCATAATAGAACCTAAAATAATATAGATTTTGAGCTTCCTTATGAAGTTTATGAAGAAGAAGTTTAGTTTTGTTTTAGTGAAAGAAATTGAAGAAAGGTTAGGAGAAGAGAAAATTGAGAAAGGACATGATAAAAGAATGGATAAACTATTTAAGGATTTTTTTTGCAGAGAGTTTTTGAGGAATTTGGTTAAGGAAGGATAAGATTTGTGTGTATCCTACCATTGGTAATATTGAGTTTTCCTGGAACCCCTATTAAGACTATGACAATTGAGAAAAATACCTCTAAAATGAAACAAAAGGCTACAAGAGATAGATGATCAAGAACTTAAAGTTAAAGTGATGTAGGAGCATCCCTGGCTGATGAGCAATCTTGCATCAAAAAAAAATATTTCCTTTCAATTTTGTTCTTATTTAGTTCTTCTTGCAGTTTTTTGTGTTCTTACCAGTTGGTACCGGGAGTTCCTTTTTCTTCATGGTAGATCTTATTTTTCATTTTCTAGATGGTTTTATGTGCTTGATTCAAGATTTTTCAATTTTTTTGGGTTCTTTTCCAGTCAGAATTTTCTTTTGATGGAGTGTTTATGGTTTCTGAGATAGTTCTTGTGGTTACCGGTTGGTTTTCCTTCATTACTGACATGATTTTTGGCATGTGGCTTGATCTTGGGCCTTGTTCGATGTTCTTTGGCATGTGGCCAACCTTCCTGCCGAACCACATCACTTGGTTGTTATTTTCCAGAAAGATTTACCTAATTCTTAGGGCCGACCTAATTACATGTTTCATTTTCCTGTATTGGTGAATGTTTTATGTTTTTGTGAGTATAAATATGATGTTATGTATCATTTGTAGGGGGAAGAGAAAGTAGAACTTAGAATAATGATTGATATTTGCATGTTGTGATCCGATTGATTCTTAGAGTCTTGGTTGGATTGTATCTGGCTTGAAGTCTACATGTAACCAATTAATTAAAGAATTTTCTTTGATGATAATATAATGAGACACGAATGATTTTTAGAAGATCTAATGCTTTAAATGATCTATTTATGTGAAATTATTATATTTTATTGCTACTTTCATTGTATCTCCATTGCTGCATAGGCCGGTTGACTCTTTTGATGATTTTTACCAGTTATGGCTACACCAAGTGATATTAGAGTTGGTTATGGACTGGCTGGTGGAAGAATTTTTTATAAACATTGACAAATTCCTTGAGGTGGACAGATCATCGATTGGAGGCAGGTTGTGTGTGTGTTCAATAGATCATTGAGGGGAGGCAATTCAAACGGATAGTCAGATTGCTGAGTTGAGGTAGCTCACCGGAGTGGATGGAAGAAGAGATGCTGATGAGGAGGATGAACCCCCAAAGTGTAGAGAAAATTATAGAAGACTTCAAGATTGAAGTAACGAATAAGATCTCAAATGCTTTGGATGGTTTGCAGAGAAACCCTGATTCTGAGGATGAATATGAGGAAGTCACTGAAGAGCTTGAGGAAGCTGAAGGACTGGAAGATGAAAGAGAGGAAATATTCCTAAGAGCATTGGAACAAGCAAGTAAAGTTCATAAAGTTGAGGTTTCCAAAATTTTCACAACGCTGACCCCAGAGGATCTAGTCAATTGGATCAGAGAGTTGGAGGAATACTTTGAGTTTGAGGTTGTGAAGGACCCACAAAGAGTCCGGTTGGAACATACCAATTTGAAAGGGCATGCTACCTTGTGGTGGAAAGAATTGCAGAAAGAGAGAGTGGAGAATCGTGAATTAAAGATCACCCGGGGGAGACAGATGGTTGCAAGATTGAGATCGGGAGACTATGAATTGGAATTGTTCAAGAAGTTGCAGAACCTGAAATAGAGAAACATGATTGTGAAGGAATATACTTAGCAATTATACAAGGTTGTGATCATATCTGGACATAGAGAGAGGGATAGACAAAAGGTGGTGAGGTACAGGAATGGACTTGCTTTGAACATTCAATATGAGATGAGTATGTGGAAGGTTTCCACAGTTGAAGAAGCTTACTAGTATTCTTTGAGGCTAAGGAGAAGGTGAGAAGAAGACAACCGAATAAGGAAAAGGAGAAGTTCAAGATGACTCATAGTATCAAGAAGCCGGTTGAAGAAGAGGAGTTAAAACCTAAGTGGAGTAAAGAACTAGAACAAAAGACACCAAGGAAAGGTATCGGCAGTACCTATAGATAATTTCCTGGCAAATATTTCAAGTGTGGAGAACTAGACATAGATTCTAAAAATGTAGGCAAGGAATGTCAATAAGTTTTGTGGCAAGTGAGGAATGGGGTGGTACCGGATCTGACTTTGCACCGGAGCAAGGAGAATCTATTATGTTCAGAAGAAAGGATATTGAATCTACTCAAAGGAAGATTCTTTTCCGGACTGTATTCGAATTAGGTGGTAAGTGTTGCAAGGTCATTGTATATAGTGGGAGTATTGATAATTTAGTAATTGAGAAGATGGTTGTGAATCTTGGATTGAAGAGGCTTAAGCATCCTTGTCCTTATGAGGTGAGTTGGCTAGAAGATGATTAGGAGATAGAGATAAAGGAGAAGTGTTTGGTGAGTTTAAATATTAGGACTTTTAGAGATGAATTTTAAGGTGATATTGTATCTATGAGTGTTTGTCATGTCTTGTTGGGAAAGCCTTAGCATTACGATAGAGGAGCTATTCATGAATGTAGAAGAATCCTAGTTACTCTTGAAAATGATGGGCATAAGTTCACATTGATTTCTTTTAAGGAGAAAGAGAGGGAGGTGAATAATCTCAGTCCTGAGAAAAGCTGCAGTACTGAGAAACCGGTAGGAGAGGGTATACCGAAAGGTTTGAAAGATTTGGCTGTAGAGGTCATGCCAGAGATTTTGAAGAAAGATTTGATAGAACTAGTTGCATTAATTATATCAGAGGGTGACATAAGTTTATAGAAGGATCTGACAGTTGAACCCAATAGACAGATGGACCCGGGTGATAAAGAGTTGACGTTGACAAAATGGATAAAGTATTGTGGCAGAACCAAATCAGAGTTGCAAAAGCTAACCCAACGTGGAGATCTGAAGAAATGAAACAAAAACAAATGGAATCAGAGGTTAGAGAAGCTGGTTGAGGCACCGAAAGAGTTAGAGAAGAGGTTCACAGATAAAAAACATATTTGGATCATAAATTAGAATGGGATCTTCATTCCAAATATTTTTATATGGTCATGAGTTGCGTCTCGTGGAACATCTTTTTTTACATGGGTTGTTTAATGGATGAGCATCATCAGTCGATGAGCAATCTTGCACCAACCAAAAATATTTCCTTTTAGTTTTATTCGTATTTAGTTATGTAGTGTCAAGAAATTACGACCCTGGCAATGGTCAACCACAACAGGGTCCTCATGCACGTGATTCAAATCCCTAAGCCTGATTGCAAACTAAAGAATTTCTTGATGTCTAAAAACAACATCTTGCTTCCCCTCCACACTAAATAGACTATATCCTCTCCTGCAAAATAGGTCAGGATAGGGGTGTGACACCCCTATCCCCTACTCCATTTTGGGGAAGGACCCTTTTTAAATTTGATTTGGAGGTTTCACATTGAATGGGAAGACTCCCCTAATGTCTGTCTAAAAAGAAAAATCGGTCAATTAGCCCTAATTGACAAGCATTTAAGTTGCATCTCCCCTCCCATTTGACATAAGATCAAGAATCATAACATAGATACATGAGATCGTGCATTCAAGCATTCAAGAGAATTCAAGCATTCCTTTCCAGCATTGAGCATTCTCAACTCTCCCTTCAAGGCTAGGTGTTGCATTCAAGTCAAGGATTCAACCATTGAAGAGGAGATTCATTCTAACATTAAATTCCACACATGAAAAACTACCTACATTCTATCTACAACCTACCTTGAGTTGATTTAGATTATAGTCTTTCATTTATATTTACTTGCAAGTACTTTCTTTCATCATTTGGTTAATTCAAAAATTGGGGTTTGACTTGAAGGCAACCCCTCAATCCCAACACCTTTCCTTATCTTTTCTATGTGTAGGTGGCAGGTGCACAGTTGTACTTTCATATTCAGGCTCCATTTGTAGAGGCAAAAAAACTCTTTTCGTTTCGTAGATTTTTCGGAGGACCATGTACATTCTTGCCACAGTCCGAGCAACTTTTTCCTAAATTCACAAGGCGACTTTGTTTCGATGGATTATTGCCAGATCCAGGTGCACAACTTCATTATATGCTTCTATCTTGAGTTATAATCAAATCTTTGTCACTTTTACACTTGATCATTAGTACACAATTCAATGAATTCAAATCTCAATATCAGAAGAATGTATTCCCTTACCATCACTTAGAATTCTATCTCTTTCTGTAGAGGTTGAATCTTGTGTATTTTCCTACCTCTTCCAATGCAATCTAGAAAATGTGTTTGAAGAGAAATCTGACTTGAAAATTTTGTCTCTCCTCGGACGGAAGAAAAGCTTTCCTCTAGATCTCCATTATTCATCATTTTCCCAACATCACAAGTTATTTGTGTTGTTTTCTATGTTCTTACAAGTTGGTACCGGTAGTTGCTTGTTCTTCATGGTGGATCTTATTTTTGGTTTCCATACGGTTTCATGTTCTTGATTCTATATTTTGAGTTCATTTGGGTTCTTTTCTAGTCAGAAATCGATTGACTATTTATGGGTTCTGAGACAGTTCTTGTGCTTATCAGTTGGCTTTCCTTCATTAGCGAGGTGATTGTTAGCATGTGGATCCATATTGGGTCTTGTCCGATGTTCTTAGGCATGTGGTTGACCTTCCTACTGAACCACATCACTTGGTTGTTATTTTCTAGAAAGATTTACCTAATACTTAGGGTCGACCTACTTACATGTCTCATTTTCCTGTATTGGTGAATGTAATCGTATGAGGCTGACCCGGATGTGTTCCGGTGGGTATAAATATGATGTTATGTATCATTTGTAGGGGGCAGAGAAAGTAGAACTTAGAATAAGGATTGAGATTCACATGTTGTGATCCACTTGATTCTTAGAGTCTCGGCTAGATTGTATCTGGCTTGAAGCCTACATGTAACCAGTTAATTACCAGATATTATCTGATGACAATATGATTATAACCAGATGATTTCCAGAAGCTCTAAGGCTTTAAATGATCTTCTTATGTGAACATTTAATGTTTTATTTCTTCTTTTATTGTGGCTCTATTGCTGCATAAGTCAGTTGACTCTATTGAGGGTTTTACCAGTTATGATCGCACCATAAAGAATTTGAGTGAATCTCAAAAGATGATGCATAGAAAGAGAAAATTATGATTAGAATAAATACAATGAAAATGGTGATTGAAGAAGAAGAAGAGCATGCAATTCCTTTGGTTAACAAGAAAATATCTATTGTTTCTCTAAGAGAGACTCCTATAGGAAAGAATAAAGAAATGAAAATGAAAGTACAAAAGCTGACTAAGAGGGAAGAAAAACCTAAAGGTGGTCCAAATTATTACCCACTTGATTTGGATAGCCATCTAAGTGGAATATGAATGCATAAATAATTATGGTTTATAGTAAATATGTATGATGAGTCTCATCTAGTGAATAAAGAGACTATAGAAAAGGTTGTGATTAGGTACTTGATTATTTTTACAAAAATTAGTGATATTAAAGAGACAAGTATAGCGTAGATAGTGTGAGACAAGTATACAAGTTTTTTCATGCCCAACTTGAATCCACAAGTAAAATTTAAAAGGATATTAAAACTCTTGAGGCTCATATTCTAGAGATATTTAAGTCTATTGATCTTAAAAAATATGAAAATGAAAATGCTAGAAAAGTAGAAAATTAGTATACAAATGTAAATCAATTGGTAGATCAGTAAGAGAATGTAAATAAATACTTTTTTCAGATTAAGGAATATTATTGATATGCATGTCACAGGAATGGTGAAAATTTTGAAAGACTCTTTCAGTATCTAAGTTTGGAAGTTGTGAAGTTGCACAACAACTCATTTTAAAGATGGGGAGCCAACTCAATGTTTTGATAATCTGGGAGTTGATTGTAGCTTTGCTTGGGCACAATTGAAGGTTATTCATAAAGATATGATAATCCCTACCGTGCAAGATGTTTAGATGAACTTTCGGTAATATATATTTTTGATCGTGTATTTATGTAATAGTATGGGTGAAATTTTATTTTACGTATCCTACTGTTGAAGAGATCCTATAAATAGGGTGAGTTATATAGACAACACGACGTTATATATTTTTCATGTCCCCTTTGTCCTTGATGTCAAAGGAGGAGAGATAAATGTTGGCTCAAGGTTTTCTATCAATGTTAAAGGGGGATATTGTGTTAAATATGGATTCCATGTCATCATTGATGTCAAACTTGTGGTTTGAATGATATTTTCTACATGGTGTAGTGATATATGGTTGTATAGATGCTGTGTGGATATATCTATTATGTTGATAAGCATATATAAAAATTTAAAGTAATATATAATGATGCTCCTACAACTTTGATTGATGATTGTATATATTGGTATAGTGTTTCAACTATGTGTGACTATTTCATTGAACAATTTGTCATACTCTTTAGTCTAGTACATGGTGGATATACCTTAGATGATTATTTGATTTATATAGTAGTATTTTTGGATGTACATCCTTATTATATGTCATGCTCTTAGAAGACTAGGTGATTGAATTTTGAAGATGTTCTTACCTCCATTCATATTTGGGTAGTCTTGAGAAGTGGCATGGAGGAATGTGTTGCATTCCTGATGTAGAGAAGGGTTTAGAAATACATTTGTGATGTGCTGCATAGTAGTGGTAAAGGTTGTTTCAGATGAGTATTAAACTATAATCCACATTTTAATGAAGTACTCTTCTAGTTGAATCTTTTGATCTCATTGTATTTGAATGAGCTCACTATCTTACCCTGAAAAATTGATCTTTAGTTGTGCAAGTCCTCTCACGAGCAATGAGCTCCTTCGTAGTTAGCGTAAACATTGTAAATAATCTCAAAGATACATTGTGAGTGTGATTCTCACCACGGTTTTTTCCTCTTTATGTTTTTGAAGTAAAAGTCTTGGTGTTATATATGTTTGTCTTTGTGATTTCAATTATTTACATTCATGGATATGGTAGAAATAATGAATGCTAAATCTGATCGAGTTTTAAGTGTAAGTTGATCTCTCCCCTCTCAACATCTGATACTGTTCAAGAACTTATAGTAAATATGAATGTTTTATTCTATCATTTTTAATAAAATATAGGAGTGTAATAATTCATTTCAATAAATTTTAAAGTAGAAAGTAGTTTTTTTTTAATTTTTATTTCTTTGAAGTAATTATATATCTATATCTTTGCATAAATATTATCATCAAAGTCTTCCCTCATTTTTTCTTTGTTTTGTAATTTTGTAAATTAATATATATTAAACCACAATTGAATATAAACATTATATGAAAAGTAAATTTTTAGAAATTAAATCATTCTATTTGATGTCAATAGCGAATAAACAACATAAGTTTGTGACATCTTATTATAAAAATATTTGAAAATGGTCTAATATTCACAAATGTTCATCCGCTCTTTAAGGATACGAATTCCTGCATACCTACACATATGCAATTAAAAAAATGTTAATAATATTATAATTTAAATTATTTTTATATAATATAATATAAAAGGAAAAAAAATACCTTCCAAGCATCATGATAGTGGCTTGTGGATTTGTCCCAGGGCTATCCTTGAAAATGGAATTATCCACAACCCTTAGACCATCAACACCTTTCACTTGAAATGTTTTGTCAATCACATGATTAACTTCACACCCTCCATGGTAATGCCAAAGTGTTCCTGTGGTATCTTTGCAAAAAATTTCCAAGGCATCATTATCCAGTATATTTTGTGGCAATTTGGACCCTATGAATTGAATTCCACTATTAAATGCAAATTCTTGGATAGAAGTTGTCATGGTAATATTTGATAACACCTTCATAGCAAGAATACATTCTTGTACATCAAATGGATGAGAAAAGTAATTATATCTTACAAATGGATTATCTTTGGGATTTTTGCTACTAAGTCGAAGCTCACCCCTTGATAAGGGAAATGCCACCTTGCTGAAGATAGCTCCTATATATTGATCATCTATAGAGTTTTGTTGCCGAAAATAGCTACCAACCCAAATGTAGACATGGGAATTGTCTATTATACCCACTACTTGTGGTGTTTCAAATTCAAGTGCCTTAGCGGATTTCAAAATGATTCTTGTACACGGGGGATCTTGAATCATTTTCCCTACCGAGTTTAGATCTAACAATACAGTAATGTTCAATTCATCAAGTTGTTCTAATGGGCCAATTCCACTTAATAAAAGAAGTTGAGGGCTACCTATACTTCCCGTTGATAAAATTACTTCACTCCATTTTGACAAATAGTTGATAAATACTTGATATAAGAGATTATCAATGCTAGTCATCAACTCAACACCATTAGCCTTCAATATTCCTGCAACATTGTTTTATAGACAATATTAATATTCTAATGTAACTTAAAATATTGTCATAATAGCATAGATTTAATTTAATTTTGGAAAATGGTAAAGTTGAATAAATAAAAAAAACAAAAAAATAAGAAAAATACAAACAATATAATTATATTGTTAAAACTATATGTGAAGAGAATTATTATTCTAATTAATACATTTTTAAAAATATAAAATTATTATTCTTTTCAAAATATAGGTATATCTAAAACCATTAAACTGATTTGATTAATATTTAGGGAAAGAGGGGCTCACGCCAATACTGAAAAAAGGAAAGCACAAAAGTGAAAGTGCAAGCGTACCTGACGACGAGTCAAAGAGGACTCTGGTGGCTGTAGCATTCAGAAGAACCACAATGTTATCTGGATTTGCATATTGCAGAAGATCTGCAGCTGTGTGTCTCCTTCCCTCGTTGTCAAAGGTCGAAGCACTGAACTTGGTTCCCTCCAAATGACCCACAGTATACCCATTGTAAGGAAACACTCCAGCTTCCAAAAGTGCATCCTTCACAGCAGAATTCCAACGGAAAAGCTTGTCTGGTTTGAAGGCCATCAACTTCTCCACCCATTCGTACGACTCATTCACAAGTTTCTCATCCCACTCCATCTCTCGAATGAACTCTGAACTTGCCCTGCTGTAGAAACCAGCGTTAATGGCTGATCCACCTCCCAGGACTCTTCCCCTTACCGACTGCACTCCCTCCTCTGAGACAAATCCTTGCATGACATAAGGCAACTCGTTGGGATCCCCCGAAGCCTTGAATACGCCTTTATTGTCTGCAGTGTCAGGATTTCCATAAGGGGAATCTCCTCTTTCCACTAAAAGAACAGAATAGTGCTGTGACAGAGTTGCAGCGAGAGGACACCCTGCTGTGCCTCCTCCAATCACAATGTAATCATATGTTCTTGCAGCTGCCTTTTCAGCGTCAAATGTCATAAAAGGATATGGGTATTCTGCAAACGCCAAGCACAAAACAACTCACATTACTATATTACATACCAAACTTAAAAAGCATTGTAATTTTTATACGCATCCTTCATATAAAACATTGAAATTTGAAATGAAATACTGAAAGAATGCACTCACCCAATTTCTGCGTTGCCACCGCTGAACAGTGGAGGTCATTATGATTTGTGAAAAGCAGCAGGCATGAAATGAGACAGAAGAGAATCTCCATACTTACTAGTTGATCTAACCCCTCGTATAGACTTGAAATTGAAATCGATCTGATTCCTCTTAAATAGTTTCACTTCTCTTAATCGTAATTTCAATTAACTCAAATTATAAATGATCACGGACACTTGAATTTTTTAATTAGATACCATGAAACTACTTTTAACGTAAGACTCCTTGAGTCGGTCACCAACCCTGGACATTCCATTTGGCTGGTATGCCATTAATTTCAACCTAAGACTACTTTTGTGTATTGCATGCCAATAATTTCAAAGAAAGATTTATTTTATTTCTATTGGCTCAGACAAAAAATATCATTTTTAAAATATCATTTTTTTTATTTCTATTGGCTCAGACAAAAAATAGTCGGTAGAATTTTTATTTATTTTTCCATAAAATAACATATTTATCTCTTCATTAATGATATTGATATGACCAATGTACTAAATCAATTATAAATTTATTTTTTTACAACTTTATGTATTTGATTCAATTTAAATACAATAACCATTCGTACAAAAAAAATCAAACCCAATGGTTGTTTGCACTAGAGATTTAATACTGTATTGGTAATAGTGGATTTCATCGTACATATATATTAAGGGCTGCGTCTATTCTGGCTCCAAAACGGACCTTTCGTACAACGTGTTTGGGACAGGTTAGTCAATTGCAGTTGTTAATTACAAAATCGAGGATGTAAAGCGTGCGAGTAACACGCGTGTTAGTCAATCCATACTGGTATTTTGGAACCAGAATATATGCGTCCTATATTAAGATACAACTGACACTTCGGATTCCATGGCTTATACATAACAAATCATTATGATCAACTACTTTTAAATGTAAGAACAAGTATTAAATTTATTAAACACACATACTGCCAATTATAAATCTAAAGGGAAAGTAGGTTATTAAGTTAATCAATTTTTTTAAAACGAATTTTAGAATGCTTAATATATATATATATATATATATGTGTGTGTGTGTGTGTGTGTGAGATTAAAATATAATATTATTTAATTTTAAATTCTTTTATTTTCTTCATTTTACTTTTTAAGATGCTTGTTGATAAATTCTAATTATGCAATAATAGATTTATTTTTAATTTTAAATATGTTTGATTAATTATATAATTTAAAAAAATTTGTTTATAAATTTATCTAAAAGTTATAGTTTAATTTTTTTTTGTTCTTTACTTATTTTGAAGTTATGCTTTTATTAAATATTAACATTTTGATATCTAAAGGTTGTCAAATTGAAGGTAAAAAATAAAAGCCTTTATTAATAGGTAATTATCATGTTTCTATTTTTGCTTTAGGCTTTAAAAATGGTTCTATGATTGAACATAAGGGAGCCTTTAGAATTAATCATGTAATATTCATTGTTTAATGCATTATATTGTGTGAAGTTTATTGTATAAATAATTTACAAAAATACATATTGTTGTTTTTCCCAAAAAAATTATTAAATTTAAATCAAAATTTAAAAATAAAGCAATTATATATTATCTTAAAAACAATTCAATATTTTGATAGTATTTATTGTAATGGTGATTATATATTTCTTTACTTCTTCCTATTTATCTTTATCTCTAATTTTATCTAGTCTAAACTCACCACGCCAATGGCAATAACTTGATGCTTTGCATCTCTTGTTTTAGATTAACAAATTTCTAGGTCAATAAACTGGATCATAATAGATAACAACATCATAATTCTTTCATGTATTGATAAATATAAGGATTTTTATTGAAGGTGGCAAATTTGATATCATGTGAAATTTTTGAATCAAACAATCAATGACTTCTTTATCAATAGATTGATCCTAATAGCAATATCCCAACTTTTCAAGGAGTGTTTTATTTTTAATTATTTTATGAATTGATAAGTATAAAGAATTTATTCAAAATGTCAAATAATATTTTCATGTGTGATTTTTGAGTCAAAGAATGAATAATTGTATATCAATAAATTGTATCATGATAGCAACATCATAATCATTTTATGTATGTTTTATTTTTAAAATTATAAGAAAGAATGTGCAACCAAAAATTTTCCTTTGTCTTTTCAAAATCATTGAATACAAATAACATTTTTTAGTCATTATTATTTAATTATTTTAAGATTTTTTTAGAATTGAAGTAATTTTTTATTTTAATTTTTAAAAGATAGACTTTGTTGTTTTTAATAACAAGGTGGACATTTGCGTTCTTTATTAACCCCATTTCTATGCACTTAGCCCAACAACATATTAAAAGTTTCTTCATTATCTAATGACGATCTATCTAGGTATAATAATGAATCTCTTGGTAAAATTGTGTAATCAATTATGTCTATTAATTTATCAATCTTAAATATTATTTATAAATAAATGTTTGCCCTTATTTTTTATAGTAGATGGTGTACACCCTATAGTTTAGAAAAATAATATTAGAAATTTATATATTGTGTGGTACTGATCTATATAAACATAAAAATAAATTTCTTTTGAATAAATTTTGATTATAAATTTAATTGTCTTAAATGTTGTGGAATAAAATTACCACTAATATAATAGAAATTTCTATATTGTATAATATAATAGAAATTTCTATATTGTATTATAATTGTCCATCTAGATACAATGATTGATTTCTTTAAAAAATAATTAATATCAATGTTCCCACTCTGTAACAAAATCATTTCATTAGTTAAAGAATGTAAAAAAATCTAGTTAGAAGGAGAAGAGTCGAGGAGCGCTTTTTTTAAAGGGCTCAACTTGTCTTAGTGCCTATTCTTCGACCATTCATTTTACCTCCTTTAATTCCTCATTCAATTTGAAAGGTACGCAACTTCCTTAATATATTTTACTATGATATTTGAACAACGTTAGGTCCGACTTTATTAAAGGCACCTATGTTAAAAATGGCATTTACCCTTATTAATGCCATAATGTTTTTTCCTGGTTTATTATAGGGATAAGTACTTAAAATCTTAAGTATCATATTTAAGCCTACAGATTATATGGAAGTGTGGGATAGACTACCCAGCGAATGAAATATTTTTTAAATACAAACTTATTAAGAAGTGTTTTGCATTCAATTGTTTCCACTTATTTAGTCAATCATCATATAGAATTACAAACTTTTAACAAAAAATTTTATTGTCTTAATCTATTTTTTAAATTAAATAATTACAAAAACCATTTTTCTTTGTTTTTATCGGTTCATATTACACACAATTTAAGTAGAAAATTATTATTTGTTTTTTAAATATACTTAATTTATTTCTATTTGATATGTCCAATCTTATAAAGATATATTATCCAACCTTATTTTGTAGTGATGTACCTTTATCTCACAACTTTCTAGATCTTGGGTTGTAAATGCCACACCCCGCACTCCACTACCATGAATTCCTAGAATTTCTATCAACAAAGGAATAAATGATCTCACAACGAAATTTAGAAAGATTTTAAATTAAATAAATATATTTTAAAAATTATTGGATAAGAAACTATATTTTGTATTATTAAAATAAAAAATGTGTGAATGAAATTAAAGCTATTTAACAATCTAACTACACAAAATCCATTCGGACACTCAAGACTGGGACAATTAAGAAGGAAAATTAGTTAAACAACCTAATAGAAATTAAAATGAAGGCTCTAGATTTATCCTTTGATTTGATGGTCCCTTCATTTGATGTGTGCTTGTTGAATGGTAGATACTCGACTATGCTCCACTATAGTGAATGAAAGGTGTAAAGTAAGAAATATGTGATTCAAAATGCTATGCTAAATGGATGTGGATGAGTAAAAGATGAGAAAATATTTATGAAATATGAGGTTATGAAAATGGAAATGGATGAATAATTATGCATTATGGAGGTATGAAAATGAAAAGTGGATGAATAAGGAAGGAAAATGGGAGGTTTAAATAGGCTAAAGGGAGAGATGGAGAGGGATGAGAGGAAGACAACTGTCCTTGAGAAGGGCAAGTGTCTTTCCTTCATTTCTCCTCATTTGAGATGGGTTTTTTTGAACTTTTTATCCTTTCATTCAAATGATATTTGAATGGAATATTTTTGAGGTATTTTCATGTCATTTTTTGTGTATTCATTTTTTTTTAAATGATGACATTGTTTTTCTTTGATTGGCTTATGGATGTTCCTTTTGCCTTCCTCCATTTCGATATTTTTAAGGGTTGGTTTTGGAGATATGTTTGGAAAACTCATTAAATGAGATCGTTTCCCTTTTGCATCTATAATTATTGTTTATGGAGGGTTTTTAAAGTATAATTTGGTCCTATATGGTTTTATTATTGTTTCCCTCCAGTTTCATAAAATTGTGATGAGTTTTATGAGGTTAGGAGGTGATTTGAGCACTCAGAAACAAATAATTTGTTTATGAGACTTGAATTTTTAGTTTATGATGTTGTTTAAAGAATGTATATGGATCTATTTTCTTGATCTGATAAATGTTACTGATGTCTTGTGAGGTATTTTATGACCTCTTGATGCTTTGAGTTGTTTTTTGGATGGATTCAAGATGGAATGTGTACCTAAAAATGGACTTGGATTGGATTACTTGTATATGTGATGTTGTTACTATTCATGGGTATATATGGACTATTATGAATCATATTTTGATGCATTTTGATGTTTTACACCTATGTCACTTGTATAGAACCTTTAGGTAAGTATAGTGTTCTACCCTTGTGAGTTTGCTAGTAAGTCCCTAAAATGGCCCTTGTGTAAATTGTATCCTTGAGTTCCCTTGTATGTTAACCCATGGGTATAGGTAGTTTCCCTCCTTTGGCTCCCTATTTTTTTGAGGGCCATATGTCCATCTCCTAGCATGGGGGGTGGGACTTCAGGTTCCACATGGTCGGGTGGTTTCCTATCTCCATCGGGTATCCATGTCCTTGTTTATACTAGATAATCTTAAATGGACTAAGGTGAGTAAGTATGTATTAAAGGAACACAATTGAAATTCATATTGAACATCAAATGGTAGTTGTTGAAGAGAATTTTTACTTTAGTGAGATGATGAGGTAGTAGCTACTAGTTAATCTTAAAAGGACCAAGGTGAGTAAATATGAATTCAAATATGGCTCCTTGATTATTTTTTTAAATTTCATGTTTATGAATGAACTTTAGGAAAAAGATAATTGTGTTTAGGGAAGTTCATCTCCTATTGAATTACAAATCAAAGAAAACATTAGAGAGTTCAAAATAGATAACAAGGCATACAATAGCATATTCTCTAGCATGTTAAAAAAATATGACACAATGCAAAATGTACAAAGATTTCCTCCATTTGTGGTTTGGAAATACAAAGACACATTCACGTTTCTAGTAAGTAGGGACAACTTTTATATTCTAGTAGTAGAACCCAAAATAATATGGATTTTGAGCTTCCTTATGACATTTATGAAGAGGAAGTTTAGTTTTGGTATTGTGGAAGAAATTGAAGAAAGGTTAGGGGAAGAGAAAATTCAGAAAGGACATGATAAAAGAATGGATAAACTATTTAAGGATGTTGTTTTGCAGAGAGTTTTTGAGGCATTTGGTTAAACAAGGATAAGATTTGTGTTTACCCTACCATTGGTAATATTGAGTTTGCCTGGAACCCTTATTAAGACTATGAAAATTGAGAAGAAGACCTCTAAAAAGAAATAAAAGGAAAAAAGAGAGATGATTTAGAACCTAAAGTTAAAGTGATCCAGGAGCATCCTTGGAAAATGAGCAATCTAGCATCAACCAAAAATATTTCCTTTCAATTTTGTTCTTATTTAGTTCTTTGTGCAGTTTTTTGTGTTCTTACAGGTTGCTACCAAGAGTTGCTTGTACTTCGTGGCAGAACTTATTTTTTATTTTCTAGATGGTTTCATGTGCTTGATTCAATATTTTTAGTTTATTTGGGTTCTTTTCTAGATAGATATGGCTTCTGATTGAGTGTTTTTGGGTTTTGAGATAGTTTTTGTTCTTACCCGTTGGTTTTTCTTCATTACCGACATGATTTTTGGCATGCGGAGCAATCTTGGGCCTTGTTCGATGCTCTTTGGTGTGTGGCCGACCTTCCTGCTGAACCACATCACTTGGTTGTTATTTTCTAGAAAGATTTACCTAATTCTTAGGGCTGGCCTAATTACATGTTTCATTTTCTTGTATTGGTGAATGTTTCATGTTCCGGTGAGTATAAATATGATGTTATGTACCATTTCTAGGGGGAAGAGAAAGTAAAACTTAGAATAAGGATTGATATTTGCACGTTGTGATCCGGTTGATTCTTAGAGTCCCGATTGGATTGTATCTAGCTTGAAGCCTGCATGTAACTGGTTAATTACCAAATGTTCTTTGATGTTCTTTGATGTTAATTACCAAATGTTCTTTGATGTGAAATTATTATATTTTATTGTTGTGTTTGTTGTGTCTCTCTTGCTGCATAAGTCGGTTGACTCTTTTGAGAGTTTTTCCTAGTTATGGCTACACCAAGTGGTATCAGAGCTAGTTATGGACTAGCTAGTGGAAGAATTATTTGTAAACATTGACGGATTCCTTGAGGTGGATAGATCACCGATTGGAGGCAGGTTGTGTGTGTGTTCAATAGGTCACTGAGGGGAGGCAATTGAAACCAATAGTTAGATTGTTGATTTGAGGCAGTTCACCGGAGTGGAAGAAGAGATGCCACCATGGAGGACAAGCCCCCAAAGTGTGGAGAAAATGAGGGAAGACTTCAAGATTGAATTAAGGAATAAGATTTCAAATACTTGGGATGGTTTGGAGAGAAACCCTGATTCTGAGGATGAATATGAGGAAGTCAGCGAAGAGCTTGAGGAAGCTAAAGTACTGAAAGATGAAAGAGAGGAAAGATTCCTAAGAGCAGTGGCACAAGCAAGTAAAGTTCATAAAGTTCATAAAGTTCATAAAGTTGAGGTTTCCAAATTTTTCACAACGCTGAACTCAGAGGATCTGATCGATTGGATCTGAGAGTTGGAGGAATACCTTGAGTGGAGAATGATGATTTAAAGATCACCCGGTGGAGATACATGGTTGTAGGATTGAAGACCAAGTTCATACCGAGAGACTATGAATTGGAATTGTTCAAGAAGTTGCAGAACCCAAAACAGAGAAACATGATTGTGAAGGAATATACTGAGGAATTATACAAGGTTGTGATGAGATCTAGACATAGAGAGATGAATAGAGAAAAGGTGGTGAGGTACATCAATGAACTTGCTTTAACATTGAGATGAGATGAGTATGTTGAAGGTTTCCATAGTTGAAGAATCTTAACAGTATGAAGAAACTCGTTGAAGAAGAGGAGTCAAAACCTAAGTGGAGCAAAGAACTGGAACAAAAGACACCAAGGAAAGGTATCAGCAGTACCGATAGATAATTTCCTGGCAAATGTTTCAAGTGTGGAGAAACCAGACATATATTCTATAAATGTAAGCAAGGAATGTCAAGAAGTTGTGTGGCAAGTGAGGAACCAGATGGTACCAGATTTGACTTTGCACCAGAGCAAGGAGAATCCATTATGTTCAGAAGAAAGGATATCAGATCTACTTAGAGGAAGAGTATTTTCTGGACTGTATGCAAATTAGGTGGTAAGTGTTGCAAGGACATTGTAAATAGTGGGAGTATTGATAATTTAGTATAAGAGAAGATGGTTGTGAAGCTTGGATTGAAGAGGCTTAAGAATCCTTTTCCTTATGAGGTGAGTTAGCTACAAGATGATCAAAAGATAGAGATAAAGGAAAAGTGTTTGGTAAGTTTCAACATTGGGGCTTTTAGAGATGAATTTCTATGTGATATTGTATCTATGAGTGTCTATCATGTCTTGTTGGGAAAGCCTTGGCATTATGATAGAGGAGATATTCGTGACTGTAGAAGAATGCTACTTACTATTCAAAATGATGGGCATAAGTTCACATTGATTTCTTTAAAGGAAAAAGAGAGGGAGGTATAATAATGAATCTCTAGGTAAAATTGTGTAATCAATTCTGTCTATGAACTTAACAATCTAAAATATTATTTATAAATAAATGTTTGCCCTTCCTTAATTTTTATAGTAGATGGTGTACACCCTGTAGTTTTGAAAAATCATATTACAAATTTTTATATTGTGTGGTACTGATCTATATAAACATAAAAATAAATTTCTTCAGAATAAATCTTAATTATAAATTTAATTGTCTTAAACGTTGTGGAATAAAATTACCAATAATATAATAGAAATTTCTATATTGTATGATAATTGTCTATCTAGATACGAGGATTGATTTCTTTCAAAAATAATTAATATCAAAGTGTTCCCTTAGAAGGAGAAGAGTCGAGGAGCGGTTTTTTTAAAGCAGCCAACTTGTCTTAGTGCCTATTTTTCCACCATTCATTTTACCTCCTTTAATTCCTCATTCAATTTGAAAGGTGTGCAACTTCCTTAATATCTTTTACTATGATATTTGAACAACCTTAGGTTCAACTTTATTAAAGACACCTATGTTAAAAATGGCATTTACCCTTATTAATGCCATAATGCTTTTTCCTGGTTTATTATACTGATAAGTACTTAAAATCTTAAGTATTATATTTAAGCTTACACATTATATGGAAGTGTGGGATAGACTACCTAGCGAATGAAAGATTTTTTAAATACTTTAGGATCACTCAATGTAAATCTAGGTGTGTCTTATTATGAAGGGTTTTGCATTGAATTGTTTCCACTTATTTATCCAATCATCATATAGAATTACAAACTTTTAAAATTATTCTATATTCTTAATCAATTTTTTAAATTAAATAATTATAAAAATCATTTTTCTTTGTTTTTATTGGTTCACATTGCACACAAACAGTAGAAAATTGCATTTTTTTTTTCAAAAATATTCTTAATTTATTTCTATCTGATATGTCCACTCTTTTATATATATTATCCAAACTTATTTTGTAGTGATGTACCTTTATCTCACAACTTTCTAGATCTTGCATTGTAGATCTGCATTGTAAATGCCACACACTGCACTCCACTGCCATGAATTCCTAGAATATCTACCAATAAAGAAATAAACGATCTCACAACGAAATGTAGGAAAATTTAAAATTAAATAAATATCTTTTAAAACTTATTTGATAAGAAAAAATATTTTTTATTATTAAAATAAAATTGTCTGAGTGAAAATGTGCAAATGAAATTAAAGCTATTTAATAATCTAACTACACAAAATCCATTCAAACACTCAAGACTAGGACGATCAAGAGGGAAAACTAGATAAACAACCTAATAGAAATTAAAATGAGAACTCTAGATTTATCCTTTGATTTGATTGTCCCTTGATTTGATGTGTTCCTGTTGAATGGTAGATACCCGATTATGCTCCATGGTAGTTAATGCAAGGTGGAAACTAAGAAAGATGTGATTTAAAATGCTATGCTAAATGCATGTGGATGAGTAAAAGATGAGAAAATATTTTTGCAATATGAGGTTATGAAAATGGAAATGGATGAACAATTATGCATTATGGAGGTATGAAAATGAAAAGTGGATGAATAAGGAAGGAAAATGGGAGATGTAAATAGGCTAAAGGGAGAGTTGGAGAGGGATGAGAGGAAGACAAGTGTCCCTAAGAAGGGCATGTGTCATGTAAGTAAATGAAATGTGTCCCTAAGGACACATGCCTATTTGGGAATGAGACACCCAATTTAGAATGTTCTATTCCAAAAGAGATTATAAAATATGGTAGTCTCATGGTTTAGGAAATTTGGGATATTTTCCCAAATTTTTCTTTCAAATTTTCCCTTTGAGATGCAATGTGCTTAGACACCAAAGGAAGAGGTGCTTGCACTAGATTCTGATACACTATACTTGCTTTCATTACCCACTTCATTCTTTCTTCAAAACAAAAATTCCTTTTTCTTTGATTCATTATCCTTCATTATATTTTTCTTAGCAAATCTCTCCATATTTCCATTTTTTCCCTTATTAGCATAGTGTCTACATTGCTTGCACTTGTAACAACTGATGTTCTTATTTAAGGAATTTTTCCAGAACAGTTGTCGATCTGCACTGATTATCTTTGTGACCATAACCATTTCATATATGACAATATCCATGAAATTAGTTTTCTCTAGCCGGATTATGATTTTTATAGTGATTTTCTTTATGACCAAACCTCTTGCAGTTATAACACTGAATACTTCTATAGCTTGTAGCCTTACGAACAAATTTATTGCATTAAAAATAATAGTTGTTAAATGATGGGTACCTTTATGCATTCGATTGACGAACCCATGACTTTTTTCCATTAGTACTTTGGTTCTGGATCTTGCTTACATCTTTTGATTTCTTCTCTGCTTTTGTCTTAACCTCTTTACCTTTGTCTTTGTCAACCTAATTTGAACATTCCCCAAATTGAAATCCAAGTCCAGTCCTATCCAAATGAGCTTTTTGGATTTTGTTTAATTCTTCCAAAAGCTTACTACTATCAAGAACCTTATTCTCCGACTTTAGCTTCTTCACTTCTTCCTCTAGCTTCTCACATTCTTTAGTCTTTAGCTTGATTTATTCTTCCATGGTTTTCTCTATCTTATTCTTCTCCTCAATATTTTGCATTCGATCTTGAACACTCTCATTCGCCTACTTCAACTGATTGTTAACTTTCATATGCCTTAGCTTGAATTTTTGGTTTTTCTTTGTTATCTTCCGCACACACATTCATTTACTACTTTCACATTTGCTTTCAACTCCTCATTCTATGATTCAACAATTTGAGGATCTTCAAGAGCTATCTGCAAGTCTTCATCAAACTAAAATTTTCTTGTCATACACATAGGTGCCATGATTTAACTAACAAGGATCTCCCTCAAGAGTTTAAGCCTTCAAGAAAGGGACCAAGGATCTTATACCAATTATTGGATTAGTTGAAAGGACCAAAATATTGAGATGGAGTGGGGCGGGGATCAGTATTCTCACCAATTAAAAAATTTCTCCAAAAATTAGGACCTTTTTCAAATGTACCAAATACCACCAATTAAGCAAATCAAACATAACAGAACAAATGTAGAATAAATATGAAAACACAACCACAAATGGAACACTATATTTTATACGTGGAAAATCGAAATGGGAAAAATCACAGTGTTAAATCTCAGGATAATATAACTAGTTATATGGTGTTTATAAAATGGGTGGCTCATTGTCGGTTGGCTCACTATCAAAATGCTCACTGCAAGATTACAAAGCCGATTTACTATCAGAATGCTCATTGCAAAAAATATAAATGAACTAAACAAAGTTGCATCTCCAATTGCATGAAATAAGTTCCCTGTTAAGCTTAGATCGCAAAACAAAAAAACTGTAGAAGATCTTGTAAAATATCTTTGGACTACTATCCACAAACACCTACAGTAGATCCGGTGAAGGATTACTACAACACTGTTATGCACTCTGATTCTACTCCAACGACTTGGTTGTCTATAACTCGCACTTCACATACTACTTACCACTCATATCTTATTACTCATCCATGCATTCATACAGTTCTATATATGTAGAAAAAACCTTAAATGTCGGGATAATATGTCCACCAAGAACAAGTAATATGCTGCTCAGATCAACACGTTATCCAATAAAGCCTTAACCAAAAATATGATAATTGAGTTAGCCTATGCAAGATATCTAAACGCTTGCTTTACACAATTCATTAACCAATGAATATACCTTAATTACCAGAATAAAAGAGGGGTCAATCAGACCCATAAATATTGACCCAAAACCACAACGATCTAGGCCTAGCAACTCCAAAATAAAAAAACACGAGTACTACACATACCATAGATACCTAACCACAAAACATGAAAGATACAATTTGTAGCGTCCTAAAATTGCGACACTTGCAATTTCGACTGCATTTCGGTCTTCACGATGGCGACGCAACACGCAACCTGAATGGAGACCCCAAAACTCGCTCACGACACTGAAAACTGCATTTTTCAAGCACCCTGGCCTGAACCTCCTTGCACCCTGATGTCTCGGGAGGTGGGACCAGAGCGCCCAGCGCCCTGGTCCCTCAGGACCAGGGCGCCCAGCGCCCTGGTCCCTGGGTCCTATTTTGGGCCCGGTTTCCTAAGTGATATCAGGTCTTTTTTATTGCAATTTGGAAATATACTTCCCTGGTCGGCCTAAGGTCGGGAAAATCAGTCTATCAGCCCTAATTGACAAGTATATAAATGACATTTTCCTCTTTCATTCGATAGGATGAAAAAGGCGTGGAAACTATACTCAAGCATTCAAGCATTCAAGCATTCCTTCAAGCAATTGATCATTTCAAGTCTCCACTCAAGGCTAAGTGTTGCATTCAAGACAAGGATTCAACCATTGAAGAGGAGATCACATACCACATGCTACAACATACAACATACAACATCTAAACCTTCGCACATAAGGATACAAACATCCTTAGAACAAGGTATTAGTACTTGTTTTACAGTCATTTACATTTACAGCTCTTGCTCATTTCTTGGTTAATTCCAAAACCGGGGTTTGACCTAAAGGCAAACCCCTAATCCCTAACCCCCCAATCATCTTCGCTTTTCTGTGTGTAGGTTGCAGGTACGCGGCTGAAATTGAAGATCTGGAATCCTTGTGCAGAGACGAACAGATCCCCCTTCATTTCGCGGATTTTTCGGAGGACCGTGGCGCCGGGCGCCATCGTCCCGACAACTTTTGCCCAAATTTGCAGGACAGCGCCGTATCGACATTTTACTGCTAATTCCAGGTCTGCAGCTTCATCCTATAACCCGAACTCAGTTTATAAGCGAATCTTTATGACTTTCTATGCATTCTTAGCTTAATTTCCTTAATCAACATTCTGTACAAAAGAGGGTAACCTTGCTTTCCTAACCCTTGAAATTCATTTAGCATCCAATCTTACATCGTGTGGGATTGAATCTTATGAGGTTCAACCCCTCTTTTGAATGTAAAGTCTTCCCCCTAAGTGAAAACCCATCGAATCCTAGCAAACCTCCCTTCTCTCTCCTCGGAGTTAGAAGAGGGGAGACCAACTAGGGTTCGACCGCGATTTTCCGCTTTACATTTTGGTGAACCTGACGTGAACATCCTTTCTGATTTTTCATGCTTAGATCTGAAAAAAATTGATTACATTTCCATGTTTGATCTTTTGCAAAGTTTTAGAGGTGATTGCATTAAAACCCTAAAATTTCTTTTTAATAATTAAACTTGCGAAATGTCTAAATGTTAATGCTTGTTTCAGATCTGTCCTTCTATTACAAATTATCAATTCATATTTGTGCTTTAATTCTGAAGATTAAGTGGTTAAAAGTCAAAACCCTAATTTTTGAAACCCTCTTGATTCAACCTTTGTCTGACAATTTGACCGATCAAAACATCTCCAAATCAGCTGTAACTTTGGATTCCGCAATAAAATCACAATATCTTTCATCCCTAAAAATTTGGAAAAAAGTTGCGAGGACCGTGTTGCACTCCGAGCGCCATCGTCCCCGACATTTTTTCCATAATTTCGGGAGCGAGATCTTGCTGTATTTTCCTGCTAAAATCCAGAATTTTGGCTGATTTTGTCAATTATAACACTTTCAAAATTACAGTCAAAGTTGGTCTTGTGATTGCTTGGTCTAAGGCTCCTAATCATTCAAAAATTATCGAAACTGAAATTTTGTGTCAAAATTGTGTTCTTACTGTCTTAGATCTGAAAATTGTATTTGCATTCATTCGAAATTTCAGTGCTTTATTCAAATATTTGCATTTTGTGACTTTTGAAATTAAGTGCCTAATTACAACAACTTTGATTTCCGCTTTCAAAATTGAATTTTGCGTGAAATTGAATCAATTTTTAAATTTCAAAATTTGCATTGCTCTTGGCATTCCCTCTAAAATCATAAAATTCAAAATTTCAGTTTCCCTCTCTTTTTCAAAATTCAAATTTTGCATTTTTTCGACAATCTTGATAGGGTTCAATTTTGAATTTGCAACTTTAATTTGGCCTATCTAAAGATCGTAAAATCCCTCAATTTTTTTAGATTAGCTCTAAAATCATCATACCTTTCATCCCTGCAAATTTCGAAAAAAGTTGCAAGGATCGTGTTGCACTCCGAGCGCCACGGTCCCGAACATTTTTTCTGAAATTTCGGGAGACTGTTGTGATTGCATTTAACAGCTTAAATCTGGAAGATTGGCTGGTTTTACTGAAAATTGCTACCTCTAAAATCAAAATCTTCTCTCTCTCTCTAGTGCATGAGTTTTACAACAATAAGCCCTACTTACACTATTCCCATTAGACGAAGCTGTAGAATTAAGTCTTTCCGAGGTTTAACTACTGAGGAGATGGAACCTAATTTGAGTAGTCTTTTTAACGAGGACATGGGTAATTCCTCTAATCCTCCTAATGATGGAGAAGCTCCCCATGAAGTTTCTGTTGAACAACTTTCCAAATTGGATAACCAATTTGACGATTTTCACCAATGGATGTCTCATGAGTATCCCGATAGTCAAGCTCTTCCTTTAATTGAGGGTCTAAAACGTATGCTTCAAAGTGATAAGAATGGAATTGATATTTTGCGTGGTATTTCACACATTGTGAATTCGAACGTGATGCCTATGAAGAGTTGTGCTAAATCTTTAGGTTATACACAACCTCCTACACAAGTCAATCATTCTATTCCTTTGACCACTTCTATTGCTAGTTTACCTACCTTTACATCAAACATCATGGCTACCTCTATACAAGACATTCCTCCTGTGATTACCAGTCATGGGGGCAATCCTCCTTCTTCAATTAACCCTATTCCTTCATTCAATCCGACTTCTTTATTCATTCCTTCAATAAGTGTTCCTATTACATCTTCACAAATGAACATGACACAAGGGGGCAATTCATTTAATCATTCCATTCCTCCTTGTAGTGTTCCTCATATCCAATCATCCCCTATGGTTGACTATCATAGGGTCCCACCACCTTACTCTTTACCCTCTTTCAATAACATCACACCTCCATCTCAATCTAACACACCTAATATGAACTCTTCGACTGAAGCTACCATTAATAATCTTGCACAAACTGTCTCTTCTTTACAGCAACAAATTGCCTCTATGAATCAATCTAAGTTTAGTGTGCCCACATTTGATGTTGCGAGCCCAATTTCTCTTGACATTGTTCGAGCTATTCCTCCTAAGCATGTTGAAATCCCGCATTTGGAACTTTATAATGGTAAAGGAGATCCTCTAACACATGTTAAGACTTTTCAAACAATATGTACTGATTTTGCTTATGACCAAAGGTTGCTTGCAAAACTATTCACCAGAACATTAAGAGACAAAGCCCTACAATGGTATTGCTCGTTGCCTTCTTATTCTATTACTTCTTTCGAACAACTTGCAAATGCTTTCATTCAACAATTTCAAAACAATATAAGTCCTAAAGTTACTTTGATTGATTTAATGCATTGTAAACAAGGTGTTAAAGAAAAAGTGACTGATTTCATTGGTAGATATAAGCATTTGTATGCTCAAATTTCTTTTCCAGTGCCTGATAACGATATTCAAAGAATCTTTATTTCTAATTTGCAAAAAGATATTCGAGACAAACTTCTGTTTTCTGAGTTTACTTCTTTCCAACAGTTGTGCGCCACTCTTCACAATTATCAACTGACTGTGAGTCAAATGGAACAATCACATCCTATGGCTCCGAGTGATAAGGGTGATAGCAGTCAACAACCATTTGGGAAGTTTAAACCGAATAGAGATTCTATCAAATTCAATGAAAACATCATCAACAACAATGTGAATGCAGCATCAGGTGTGCCTCCTATTTCTAAATTTTTCAGGAAAGAAAGAAAGTATACTCCTTTGAATGAATCATTGCATGATATTATGAATAAGTTATTGGAACAAAATGTGCTTACCCTTCCTCCTATAAGACAAATTGATCCTGCAAAGATTACTTCACCTTATTTTGATCACAAAGCTTTTTGTCACATTCATCGTCAGCCTGGGCATGATACTGAAAAATGTTTTTCTCTAAAGGGTAAAATTCAAGATTTGATTGATAATAATACTATTTCTATTTCTGGAGTGAATGATAAAGGCAACACATCTGTAGCTCCTCCTAACCAAAATCTTCAGATTTTTACTGATCCATTACCTTCTCATACTTCTCATACCTCTAATGCGATTGAGGCTAATGATTCCTCTTTCTCATCTGATGGTCTTGTGTCTATGACTCCGAATGTGATTAACTTTGTAGAGCAGCAAGAAAACCCTAAAGAATCTTCCATCACATTTGATTCTAGTGAAACCATTAGGGCACCTGATGGTCCTTTATACATAGTTGCAAAAGTCAAGAATATGCCTTGCCGTGGAGTGCTTATTGATCCTTCGTGCATGGTTAATGTTATTACTGAAGAATTTCTTTTTACTTTGCAATTGAATCAAGTGATCTATGACAAAACAGATGTGATTGTGAAATTATTTGATGCATTTTCTTCTCCTGCAATTGGTTCTATTACATTGCCTATTGAGGTCCATAACAAATCCCTTGATGTGAACTTTTCTATTATTCCTTCTTCCGAACAATTTCGTGTGAAGCTTGGCTATCCTTGGCTATCTTCCATGAAAGCTATTGCTTCTCCTATTCATAAGTGTTTGAAATTTCCCCATAATGGTGAAGTTGTTACTGTCAATCATAGTCTCTTTAAACCAGCTGAAAGAACCTCTAGTGTTCCTATTGATTACTTTTGGCCTAAACAATTCCAATCTCTTCCTCCGCGAAGTGATCATCTTTTCAAATCTTATCAAAAGTGGAAAACAGATATGATCCTATCTCTAAGTGAACCTAGAGCACCTAAACTTGACATTCCTATCATTCTTGAGAAGGAAATTCTTCCTTTGAAAGACAAAACTAATGTCTTTCCCCAAGAAGATTCCCAACCCATCCCTATGAATGTGACTATGTCTATACCTAATAAACTTCCTAAGAGTAGACCTATACCTCCTCATCATGATGGACTTGGTCTTCTCCCTAAACCAAATATTCCTCCTTTATATGGAGCAGTTCCTCCTCCTGCCTTCTATAGAGAGAAGAGACCTTCTTCTTCTCCTATTATCCAGCCTAAGAGACCACAACCTAAACACCCAAGTGATAAGGATGAGAACATTCCTCCTCCTCTATCTTCTACACTTCCTACTAAGACTAGACGTAATCGTTCTGCACGGGAACGTCAACGAAAGCGTCGTCTTAGGGCTCAAGCAGCTGCTTCTCAAACTTTACAATCTCCAAAAACACCTTCAACAAGCATTATTCCATTTTCTCCTCAGCCGGATATTGAGCCTAAATCTCCTAAACATAAGATGCATGATGGTCTTGATCCTGTGCGAGTTAAAGATCCTATTTTTATAAATCTCGATGATGATATAGATGAAAATGTTACTCCCTTTGCTTCTGATAGTGAATATGAACTTGTTGATGTTGATAACCATTTATCTAATGAATTTTCTAAAGCACTTATCCTAGCTCCTCGACAAGAACAATGTGGCTTGGAACATGAACATAGCCCTTGTTTGGATCTTGTGATAGCTCCATCTGCTGTGTTGGATGTTCCTCCTCTAGCGTGTTCCCTGCCTTCCCGAAACATTGATCAGCAAGATCGGGGGGTAGATGACATGCTAGGCTAGTTACATTAGCATAGCAGACTCTCTCCCCCTCTCTTTTGTTACTTCTTCTATATGTTATTTTCATTCTTCTATTTGTCGTCCTTAGTGTTGTCTACTTGAGGACGATGCAAAGCATTGAGATCTCTCGATCTCTCTCATGTTGACTCAATAGACACATGTGTTCCCTTCTTCTAGGTGACCTTCCTTGATTGGGGAATGAAGAACAATTATGCATACATCCATATGATATATACATGACTTATCATACAGCATACTGACCCCGAGGAAAGCGAAGTCACCTCGTGCTTTGTGTTTTGTGTCTATTATCCTTGGGTTTATCTCACACTTGGGGGCTAAATCTTTGCGATAACGTGCTCCTTTTTCCTTTCTCATTTCTTATGTGTATCACTACGTTAAAACAATCACCCCCGTTGAGGCGTGTGCGATCGCTTTAACGTAGGGGGGCATACACCCTGTCTATCCTTTCAAAGATACATGAAAATTTCTTGGCAAACTTAGCTTTGTCTTGAAGATTTTTGGTATTTCTTTTGCATGACTCATAGTGAGGGAACCTTACTACTAACAGTCATGGTTCTTCCTCGTGATCTTCCCTTTTACTTTGTCAATCGAAGTTGTAAGATCCTTAGTCCACTGGGGGCTTGGTGTATCTTGCCTCCTTGACGTGGTGGAAGTCTTTCAACGTTGTTTCCTTGTACTTTACCGGAAGTATGAGCATACATACTCCCGCTAAAGTGGGGGCTAAATGTAGCGTCCTAAAATTGCGACACTTGCAATTTCGACTGCATTTCGGTCTTCACGATGGCGACGCAACACGCAACCTGAATGGAGACCCCAAAACTCGCTCACGACACTGAAAACTGCATTTTTCAAGCACCCTGGCCTGAACCTCCTTGCACCCTGATGTCCCGGGAGGTGGGACCAGAGCGCCCAGCGCCCTGGTCCCTCAGGACCAGGGCGCCCAGCGCCCTAGTCCCTGGGTCCTATTTTGGGCCCGGTTTCCTAAGTGATATCGGGTCTTTTTGATTGCAATTTGGAAATATACTTCCCTGGTCGGCCTAAGGTTGGGAAAATCAGTCTATCAGCCCTAATTGACAAGTATATAAATGACATTTTCCTCTTTCATTCGATAGGATGAAAAAGGCATGGAAACTATACTCAAGCATTCAAGCATTCAAGCATTCCTTCAAGCAATTGATCATTTCAAGTCTCCAT
The DNA here is from genome assembly GCF_030272615.1 of Cryptomeria japonica. Lineage (NCBI taxonomy): Eukaryota > Viridiplantae > Streptophyta > Pinopsida > Cupressales > Cupressaceae > Cryptomeria > Cryptomeria japonica. The sequence continues at coordinate 309,194,791 of NC_081411.1, read as the reverse complement.
TCAAGGCTAAGTGTTGCATTCAAGACAAGGATTCAACCATTGAAGAGGAGATCACATACCACATGCTACAACATACAACATACAACATCTAAACCTTCGCACATAAGGATACAAACATCCTTAGAACAAGGTATTAGTACTTGTTTTACAGTCATTTACATTTACAGCTCTTGCTCATTTCTTGGTTAATTCCAGAACCAGGGTTTGACCTAAAGGCAAACCCCTAATCCCTAACCCCCCAATCGTCTTCGCTTTTCTGTGTGTAGGTTGCAGGTATGCGGCTGAAATTGAAGATCTGGAATCCTTGTGCAGAGACGAACAGATCCCCCTTCGTTTCGCGGATTTTTCGGAGGACCGTGGCACCGGGCACCATCGTCCCGACAACTTTTGCCCAAATTTGCAGGACAGCGCCGTATCGACATTTTACTGCTAATTCCAGGTCCGCAGCTTCATCCTATAACCCGAACTCAGTTTATAAGCGAATCTTTATGACTTTCTATGCATTCTTAGCTTAATTTCCTTAATCAACATTCTGTACAAAAGAGGGTAGCCTTGCTTTCCTAACCCTTGAAATTCATTTAGCATCCAATCTTACATCGTGTGGGATTGAATCTTATGAGTTTCAACCCCTCTTTTGAATGTAAAGTCTTCCCCCTAAGTGAAAACCCATCGAATCCTAGTGAACCTCCCTTCTCTCTCCTCGGAGTTAGAAGAGGGGAGACCAACTAGGGTTCGACCGCGATTTTCCGCTTTACACAATTGTAATAACTGAAATAGCTAATACTGAAACAAATAATAGATATTGAGACCACAATAAGCATAAATCAAAAGATGAAGGTCTTTTGAAAGTGACTCCAACAGATCATCTACACTTTCCTGCACTATATCCCAATAATACCAAAACTGCATACATCATCTGCACATACCATTTTCATACACCATTCGGACCAAACTGAATAGCTAGTTTGACATCAATGAAAAAACTAACAATATTCACACAAGTCTAACATAGGGATTATGAGACCTCCTCAAGGTAATCTAGCAGGAGGGCCATCTAGAGTAGGAGGGGCGAGTGGAGTTGATCAACCTAAACCCGCACCTTCTTGAGGTAGTGTCACTTGATTTGAGACTTGATTGTGATTCTGATGTACTATATCTGACTAGACATTTCTGATTTGGATATCATTGTATACTTGGACATTTTTATGATTTAATGATGATATGCAGATGGAGATTGGACCCTATATGTGTTTTTATTTGATTTTTCCAATCATATGCTTTATGATGATTCCTATGATGATATTTATGATGATGTTTATGATGATCTAGATGATGGCATTTTATTCTACCATGATTATGGACACTAATATGATGATTTATGATGTTATGATGTTATGATTTCCTATATGCTCATCTATAATAATTATCCTACTCATGATGTCGTATGATGTTGATAATTTTTATCTATATTTAAATAGCTGATTCCGAAACAAATAACAGATATTGAGAACACAAAAGCATAAATCAAAATATGAAGGTCTTTCGAAAGTGACTCCAACAGATCATCTACACTTTCCTGCACTGTATCCCAATAATACCAAAACTGCATACATCATTTGCACATACCATTTTCATACACCATTCGGACCAAACTAAATAACTCATTTGACATCAATGACAAAACTGACAATATTCACACAAGTCTAACATAGGGATTATGAGACCTCCTCAAGGTGATCTAGTAGGAGGGTCATCTAGAGCAAGAGGGGTGAGTGGAGTTGATAAACCTAAACCCACACCTTCTTGAGGTAGTGTCACTTGATTTGAGACTTGATTGTGATTCTGATGTACTATATCTGACTAGACATTTCTGATTTTGATATCATTGTATACTTGGACATTTTTATGATTTAATGATGATATGCAGATGGAGATTGGACCCTACATGTGTTTTTATTTGATTTTTCCAATCATATGTTTTATGATGATTCCTATGATGATATTTATGATGATGTTTATGATGATCAAGATGATGGCATTTTATTCTACCATGATTATGGACACTAATATGATGATTTATGATCTTATGATTTCCTATATGCTCATCTATAATAATTATCCTACTCATGATGTCATATGATGTTGATAATTTTTATCTATATTGAAATAGCTAATTCTGAAACAAATAACAAATACTGAGACCACAAAAGCATAAATCAAAATATGAAGGTCTTTCGAAAGTGACTCCAACAGATCATCTACACTTTCCTCCACTATATCCCAATAATACCAAAACTGCATACATCATCTGCACATACCATTTTCATACACCATTCGGACCAAACTGAATAGCTAGTTTGACATCAATGACAAAACTAACAATATTCACACAAGTCTAACATAGGGATTATGAGACCTCCTCAAGGTGATCTAGCAGGAGGGCCATCTAGAGTAGGAGGGGCGAGTGGAGTTGATCAACCTAAACCCGCACCTTCTTGAGGTAGTGTCACTTGATTTGAGACTTGATTGTGATTCTGATGTACTATATCTGACTAGACATTTCTGATTTGGATATCATTGTATACTTGGACATTTTTATGATTTAATGATGATATGCAGATGGAGATTGGACCCTATATGTGTTTTTATTTGATTTTTCCAATCATATGCTTTATGATGATTCCTATGATGATATTTATGATGATGTTTATGATGATCTAGATGATGGCATTTTATTCTACCATGATTATGGACACTAATATGATGATTTATGATGTTATGATGTTATGATTTCCTATATGCTCATCTATAATAATTATCCTACTCATGATGTCGTATGATGTTGATAATTTTTATCTATATTTAAATAGCTGATTCCGAAACAAATAACAGATATTGAGAACACAAAAGCATAAATCAAAATATGAAGGTCTTTCGAAAGTGACTCCAACAGATCATCTACACTTTCCTGCACTATATCCCAATAATACCAAAACTGCATACATCATTTGCACATACCATTTTCATACACCATTCGGACCAAACTAAATAAATCGTTTGACATCAATGACAAAACTGACAATATTCACACAAGTCTAACATAGGGATTATGAGACCTCCTCAAGGTGATCTAGTAGGAGGGCCATCTAGAGCAAGAGGGGTGAGTGGAGTTGATAAACCTAAACCCACACATTCTTGAGGTAGTGTCACTTGATTTGAGACTTGATTGTGATTCTGATGTACTATATCTGACTAGACATTTTTGATTTTGATATCATTGTATACTTGGACATTTTTATGATTTAATGATGATATGCAGATGGAGATTGGACCCTACATGTGTTTTTATTTGATTTTTCCAATCATATGTTTTATGATGATTCCTATGATGATATTTATGATGATGTTTATGATGATCAAGATGAGGGCATTTTATTCTACCATGATTATGGACACTAATATGATGATTTATGATCTTATGATTTCCTATATGCTCATCTATAATAATTATCCTACTCATGATGTCATATGATGTTGATAATTTTTATCTATATTGAAATAGCTAATTCTGAAACAAATAACAAATACTGAGACCACAAAAGCATAAATCAAAATATGAAGGTCTTTCGAAAGTGACTCCAACAGATCATCTACACTTTCCTCCACTATATCCCAATAATACCAAATCTGCATACATCATCTGCACATTCAATTTTCATACACCATTCGGACCAAACTGAATAACTGGTTTGACATCAATGACAAAACTGACAATATTCACACAAGTCTAACATAGGGATTATGGGACCTCCTCAAGGTGATCTAGGAGGAGGGCCATCTAGAGCAAGAGGGGTGAGTGGAGTTGATCAACCTAAACCCGCACCTTCTTGATGTAGTGCCACTTGATTTGAGTCTTGATTGTGATTTTGATGTACTATATCTGACTAGACATTTCTGATTTTGATATCATTGTATACTTGGACATTTTTATGATTTAATGATGATATGCAGATGGATATTGGACCCTATATGTGTTTTTATTTGATTTTTCCATTCATATGTTTTATGATGATTACTATTATGATACTTATGATGATGTTTATGATGATCTCGATGATGGCATTTTATTCTACAATGATTATGGACACTAATATGATGATTTATGATGCTATGATGTTTTGATTTCCTATATGCTCATCTATAATAATTATCCTACTCATGATGTCATATGATGTTGATAATTTTTATCTATAATGATGTACTCTGATTGACTATATGCATAATGAATTCTTAGCATTTCTATAGTTACATGCTTATAGTGATTCCTATTCATGCCTATGATGTTTTATAATGTGAAATGATGTCTATTTAATGTTCTATTCAGATGCTTATGTATGTGATGATGTTTTTAGAAATGTAATGGTTATGATATTCTTATTGATGAATAATGTACGATGTGACTTATTAATGCTATATACATATGGAATATCTAAATGATATATTAATGTATGGATATGAAAAATTATTTGATGGATGATAAAATGGATACATGATGGATATATCTATCATGTTATATATACATTTTAATTATGATTATGTACATTATAATTTGATGATATTAACAATGGATAAATCTATCATGTTGGTATTTGGGGCTTGCGGGTGGCCTCCACACCTCCAATGGACTAGTCTCGCCTTAACTTGCCTTTCCTTGAACCCCAACTTGGCATCCATAAGACCAAGGTAAGGCGAGGGGAGACGCTGGGCTGGGTTGCGGGGATACCACTGGGTTTTAAAAAAAATTAAAAAAAATGGATAAATATGAATGAATCTAAATGATGAAAATGATGCAATTTTTCTTTAGTTTGTCCAAGAATACTCAATCAATTAATTGACATAACAACCATTGATCATATAACATGATGAAAGAATAGCCTTATGAATGATGTTCAATGAAATTTTTATAATGGATAATAATGAAATACAATTTCTATCTAAATGATTAAATAATCATTTTTTTAAGCATATTATGATAGCGCTTTTCCACCATTGAGCTTTTAAAAATATTATAAGAAAATACAAGCACCTAGGTATAATTAAACTAGTATGACTTGAGTTTCTTACATGGATTTTGATTTAGCAAGTTAGTCTAAGCGTCGAGGTATAATGAGACCAAGACGACCTAAGTATCCCTTGTATCAACAAACAAAAAAGAAAAGAAAAACACAAACATTGAACCTTCTATGCCATAGATATGTTTTCTTATTTAAACAGATATGATCATCCATGTTTGGTGTTTCTAATGTAAATAGTCATTTTTTGGTTCCATGTCAATGTTTAATGATTCATGTCACTATTTTGTTGTAAATCTCGCTATTATGACGCTTGTTGTCTAATAATATATATCAAAATCTAAATTTTTATCCTCTTAAGTGTGACATTCAAGATTCCATTTTGTAACCAGGTCAAGTGTTTTCCTCTGGTCCACAAATGATTGATTTATTATGGATGTAAGAAATGTGGATAGGTGGATGAGAGTTTATTATGGAATGGATAAGATAGGTGCATGAAAACACTAGCTCATAAGGCATGGTAGGATTTTATTGGTAGGATATACACATTGGGAAATGGATAGGCTATGGATAAGATATGAGTAGGATTATCATTATTATGAATAGGTACAAGTATATAAATAGAAAAATGGCTATTGAAGAGATTTTATTATGGGTATTTATAATAATTACGGTTATGGATGAGAACCTGTAATCCAAATAGATAGAAGGGTTGATTTATCACAAGTAGCGCTTGTCACCAAGTTTTCACTACTTTCTTTTATTGCATTTTTTCTAATGATATGATTTGTTTGTACTTGATTTTTTAATGTATTTTTTATATTTTTCTATATTTTTTTGTTTTTTGGTATTTTTGCCCCTTGCCTTAGGTTTTTAGAAAGGCTTAAGTATACAAATTATGACAATGCATACTATTGATTGCGTCATCTGGCAACTCATCTTCATGTGTAAATAGTTGATAGGCCCCTGAACCATAAGCAACCATAAAAACATAGGGACCTAACTAGTTGAGCTCAAATTTTCCCTTCTTTTCTTGATCTTGTTGATTTTGGGGGTTCTCTTTGAGCATAAGATAACCAACCTAAAAGACACAAGGCTTGACTCTATGATTATAGTTCCTAGACAGACATTGTTGATAAGCCTTTAGATCATTGAAAGCCTTTTGTCACTGCTCATACAACAACTCAAGTTCCTACAACCTAGAAACACAATAAGCCTCAATGGGTATCAATCCCTTCAGTTGAAATCTTAAAGATGGCATGTCAACCTCAATGGGAAAGATGGATTCAGATCCATAGACAAGGGAGTAGGGTGTTGCACTAGTGGGTGTTTAGATATTTGTTTGATAGGCCCATAAAGCAAGGTTCAACTAGACATACCAATCACAAACAACTTAATTGAGTGTCTTCTTTAATATCTTCAAGATTTTTTTGTTGGAAGCCTCAGCTTGGTCATTGCCTTGCGGGTAGTAACATGTGGAGAAACAACGTTGGATTTGGAACTTGCCATGGAGGTTTTTTACATCCCGATTCTTAAAAGGTCATCCATTATCAATGCTAATGAATATAGGGATTTTCTAGTGGCAAATGATACAATTAAGGATAAATGAGGCCATCTGTTTTCCTCTGAAATATCTTAGGTTTTTTTTGGGGGTACTAGTGTAGTGTTACTTCTAAGCATAATTAGATTATAGTGTGTTATTATACATTGAATAAATTTTAATATTATAAATCAGAGAAAAAAAATATGAAGATAACCACTCCAGACTCCCAGAAAAGAAGAAAGAGCAAGGATCGGGTCTACTAGCAGATAAAAAGAATAATATGGCAGTGATAGGAAAAGAAATGCAGGAGACGACCCAAAGTGTAGGAGGTGCCCAAAAATCTTTTCGATGGGCCTTGGAAGGTGAGAAGTTGCAGTTCCCTGTGGAGGCAAGGCTTGAAACCGAAGATGCTACAACTGATCCAATGCTCCTCTGAGTGAAAATCAAAGCACCAGGAGTCGCAAAAGCTTTGAATGCCACCAGATTTCTAAGAACTATTTCTATGAGAAAATCAAAGCGCTGAGGGTGGAAGCCAGATCGAGGCTCGCAAGGGCTGACGTGACTTCCACGACGTCTACGTGGAGGAGTTAATCTCCTCCACTTAGTTTGCATATCCTTCTTCACCCACTTGCTATTTGCATTTCGTGTTTTCATTTATTCTGCTCTGCAAATATTTATTGTGATTAACTTCACCCACTGGCCCTCCCCCGTGTGGATCTAACCTTGGTTTCCAATGGAGCCGGAGTCAGACAGAGATATTAGTAATCCTAAACCCTCACCATAGACATTACTAGCCCTAGCTAAGTCCTTTATCGAGACCATCGCCTAGACTACAGATGGAGTCCGCTCAACGACGCACTTCCTTAAGACTCCAGCAGGTGAAGGACCCAGTCAAGATGGTAAGCTCCCTTGCAATTCCTCGGGCTCTTTCTGCATTTCTCCGAACTCTGAAATGTTGGATGAAATTATTTTAGAAAAAAATAGATTAAGTGACACTGCTATCTTTTTTGCTTGTGTTAATGCTAAAAAATGCCCACCTAGAAAATTCATAGACGACTGGTTTCATAATTTATGGAATCTTAAACTAGGGCTTAAAATTACATTTTGTAGACAAGTTCAGAGAGGTCTCTTTCTCATTTTCTTCAACACACATGAAGCCCAGTTGGAAGCTCTTAAATGCCAGTACTGCACGGTTGGAAATACATCTTTTTGAGCCCTACCCTGGTCTCCAGAGGCAGTTAATGAGGAAGTCCTCGCGCTATCCTCTCCCAGATGGGTCATCCTCAAGGATGTCCCCCCCTTTTTGTGGCATTTTCTTCCCCAAATAATGGCACCTTTTGGTAAAATCATTAGGGTTGATGAAACTGCTAGATTGGTGCCCAACCTAGATGCAAGAATGCTTGTCTCAATCAAGCCCGGAATCGACATTCCACCATATTTAAACCTAGATATTAATGGAGACACATTCATCTGCCCGATTGAAATACTTGGAGGATTAAATGCTTGTTTTCTCTACAAAAAAGAAGGGCACATTCGCAAAAATTGCCCAATTATCAGTCATAGGAAGCAAATGCATAATCTGGTGAAACTTTTGTAAACCCTAAAAATGTTAATAATATGCAACCTCCCCCTCCTATTATTGAGATCCCTAAAGACATGTTGTCCACAAATCTCGGTCCCTCTCCTATTGCCACTAACCCTCTCGTACCCAATCATACACCCTTGGCCTCTGAGCCCCTCATCCCTATTTCCATCCCCTCTCACAACCCTATTGACTCGCTCACTGATGGTTTCCATCTTGTTACATCTAGGAAACAAAGGTGTAAACTTACCCCTCTCAAAGCCCTAAACCCTAGCCATTCCTCATCCAGCCAGTTGGCCTCCTAAATCCCTGGTCCCTGAGCAGTCCCCTGTCAAATCTGTGGTTAGAAATATGGTTAATAAGTTGGAAAACCCCAGCTGTGATGATGATGCTAGCATTAGCAATAACCCCGCAATGATCCTCAGATCTGGAACCCCCATTCATTTGGTCTCCTCTTCACTTGCAGGACTTACTTCTGACACTAGCACCATTAATCCCTCGGCTTCAAATTCACTCAAAGAAATAGAGGACAATCATATAATACAGGTTATATACGCCAATAAAGGTCTAGAAGAAATTAGATCTAGCACTATGCTCCCTGACTTTCCAGGCTCCCAGTTGTCTGGGTCCGACATAGGAGGAAATGTCGATACTAGAGCGAAGCCTCCCAAAACAAGTGAAGATGATGAGGAATCTATGAAAGGACACTCCCTTATTAAAAAAAAAGGTAGGCCTATGGGCTCCAAAAACAAGAAGAAATCTGGCGATCAACAACGATCTCCCTACCAGCCCCCCATAAATCCTCTGCCTTGATGAAATACATATCATGGAACATTCGTGGCCTAGAGTCACCTGACAGAAAATTTGTTATCAAAAGGTTTTTGGATTTGCAAAAAAACTTAGATTTTCTGATGTTACAAGAACTTAAATCTGTTGGATTCTCCCTCGATGCATCGCTTGACTTCATTTGGCGAGATGCAATCAAAATCTATACCAACCACCCGAAAGGTAAAGGAGGGGTTGGGCTTCTTCTCACCCCTAAATGGGCTATGCACCTCAAAGATAACGAAACCTCTCCCTATAATAGAGTAGCTTGGGCTACCTTAGAGATGAAGGGTTCTTGCTTTGGCATATGCTCCATTTATGCTTCTAACGATTATAAGGAACGAATATCCTTCTGGAATTGGTTAACTTCCCTCCCAAATATTCCCTGGGTCATGTTCGGGGACTTTAATATGACTGAATCCCAGAATGACAAGGCTGGGAGTCTCCCGTTTGAATGGAAAAACTTAGAAAAGCCTCATTGGGATAGATTCAAACAACATATGCAACTCTTTGACCCCTTGGAAGCCACTAAACCTGACAACCCTAGCCTATGGCACACCTGGTGCAACTTTCAGCAAAGCACCAATCGGATCTACTGTAGGTTAGATAGGTTCTACGCTAATAAAGAGTTCTTCTCCTTTTCCCCCAACCAGTTTGGGAATGTGGTTGCAGTCCTACCAACTACCCTACCTGACCACTTCCCCATCTTAGCCATTATCAACATTAGAAACTCCATCACCCCTTGCCACTCCCGCAATAAGAAATTCTTGCTTAATACCTCCTTGCTGCAAGATGAGGATGTCCTTATTGTTGTCAAATTAACTAGACTCTTCAATCTGCAGCCACATCTCCCCCCAATCCCCCTTGAGTAGATGGAAGACAAACATTTCTTCCTAGCAGATTCTTCTCCAAACAATTGGCCAGAAGAAAGCCAAGGACTTCAGGTTCATAGAAAAAATTCTTACTCTGCACCTTCACTCCCTTGAGCATGAAATTCAACTGTAGCCCTCTTCCCCTACCATAGCCAAGCAGGTCTCCGAGGCTAGAGATATCCTCAGAAAGCACCAGCAGGTTAAGATTAGAGGTGCTTTCATCAGAGCCCGCAACCATTGGCTCCAGTTTGGTGATAAGGGCTCCAAAATATTCTTTAATCTGCTCAAATAAATATAGATCAAGGAAAAAATTGATAGAATATCTATAGACAATAAGGAACTCCTTGATATCTATGACATCAAAGAAGCCTTTGAAGTATTTTACAAGACTCTGTTTACCTCTGAGGATAATGAGGCTTCGGCAAATGCCTGCACCAGATGTAGGACCATTATCCCTAATAGAATCTCTGTGGATGAATCCAACCTCCTCAAATCTAAGATAATCGTGCACGAAATCAAGGATGCCATTAAGGCTCTTAAGGATAACAAAGCCCTAGGCCCTGATGGACTTCTTGTTGAATTCTACAAAACTAACATTGACTGGATTGCCGATGACCTTTATGATATCTATAATGAAGCCCTTGCCACAGGCACCCTAGGGGAATTCATAAATAGGGGTATCATTACGCTTATCCCAAAAGAAGGGGACAAAGCCCTGATTAAAAATTGGAAGCCAATCACCCTCCTTAACGTCTCCTACAAGAAACTGGCCAAAGCCTTAGCCTCCTGACTTGAGAAGATCCTCCCCAAGTTCATCTGTTCCACCCAAACAGAATTCATCAAAGGCAGGTACTTCCTGGAAAATCTTACATAACGAGTTGGGAATCCATGGAATGGGCCAGGACCTCCAACCAAGACGCCGCCATGTTCCTTGTCGACTTTGAGAAAGCATATGACAAGGTGGAATGGAACTTCATCCTCATGATGCTCTCTACCTTTAGCTTTCCTAGCGAATTCTGTGACTATGTTCGAATCCTCCTTAAAGATGCATCTGCCTTGCTTGAGATCAATGGGACCCTCTCCCAGTTGATTCCCCTCTCTAGATCGATCAGACAGGGCTGCCCCCTTGCCCCTACTCTGTTTGTCATTGCTTCTGACGCCCTATATTATCTCCTTAGAGATGACACCCTGTCCCCCCGTGTCCAAGGCATTATCTTGCCGAACGACTCTGAGCTGATCAAAATCCAATTTGCTGATAATACCTCGTTCTTCCTGAAGCTCTCAACACACAATATTGATTCCCTCAATCAAAAACTTGACATTTTCGGTAAGGCCTCCGGAGCCCGGGTATCCAACACCAAATCAATTCTACTTGGTTGGAAAGAGAATCCCCCAGACTGGCTTCAACAATTTGGCTATGCATGGGGAGGACCAACTAAACTAGTTTGTTATCTTCGCATCCCCTTTTCTTTATCTCCCTCTCTTAAGGACATGTGGGGCTAGGTGAAGGGAAAGATAAACAGTAAACTCAACAAGTGGGACAATAGGGTTCTCTCCCTTGCTGGCAGGATTCAAGTCTGTCAAAAAATCCTATCCTCATACAGTATCTACTACTCCTCGGTTTGGATTTTTAGCAACTACCAAATCCTTGAAATCCAAAAGGCTATCAGATGGTTCCTTTGGTTGGATGGGAAGGGTAAAAGGAAAGCCCACGCGGTCAAATGGACCTGGTGTCACTTGGATAAAAAACTTGGTGGGCTAGGCCTTAAGGATCTTAGACTGCAAGACATCTCCCTTGTAGCCAAATGGATATTCCACTCTTTGGAAGGGCAAGAACCCTGGAAAATCCTCATTAGGAACAACATACAAAATGGTGTTCCCAAAATAGCCAAAACTTGGAAAGCTCTCCTACTCAGTGACCTAATTGCTGGCAGCTTTCCCGTGTCTGTCCAAGGCACTTGGGTGTTCAAATCTATTTGGAAAGCCTGGGAGCATGTGCGTGGTCTAATAAGAAACTCGAGCATCAACTCTGATAAGTCCCTACACGATGAAAGGTCAATATGGTGGAACTTGCATCACAACTCCAAACCCCTTTCCCTAACCCAAGGCTGCTCAGCTAAGCATTGGCATAATAAAGGAATCAAGTACATTATGGATATTCTTGAACATGATCACCTTATTAGCTGGGAAGCCCTTAGCACTAAATATGACCTCCTTGCATCTCATAAGAAGACATACAATATGATTAAAACTACTTGCGTTCCCTTTAACCTCCCTAAGAACACCCATGTAGGCGCCCAAAGGTACCTTTCATTCCTATGGAAGGATGACTCTACCCTCCCTAAAATCAAAGCCAAATCTATCTACGCCCTGTTAAACAGTGATCCGTCGGTGATTGAGCATGTCAACAAACTATCTAGTATATTAATCTTAGGCCCCACACTTGGCAGTAATCTTTTGTGAAGCTCTAGCGATCCCCCATTCCTCCTAAGATTCAGTGCTTCAGATGGCAACTTATGTTGGATGGATTACCTATTAGGATATCGGCTGAATATGACCAGTGCTCTGTCTGCAGAAAACCTGAGACTGCACGGCACATCTTCTTCAATTGCCCCTTTGCTAGAGATATTTGGCTTCTGTTTGGAATTTCTATTGCAGAATTTGTGTTTCCTCTTGATATAGTTACTGGTTTTATTCATGGACTGAGAAAGGATACTAATCTTGCTTGGTAAATCTTATATTCATATATTCTTTGGTTTATTTGGAAACTCAGAAATGAGGAGAAGTTCCAAGGTATTACAAGGGAACGTACTGAGTTTTTTAAAAAACTCACACATTACAAAATTGCTGTGCAGGTCTCTTTTGTGATGAACCTCGAGAGAAATAAGCTACTGCGGTTCCTAAAAGATGGTAGGGCAACCATGTTTGTTTACGAGATGCAAGACGAGTATGAATGGGCTAGGATCACAGAGAACTAGACCTCCTTCGATGATAAAGCAGTGCAGAAGCTGATAGAGGATCTATAGGACAGCAGGCCCCCTCCCTTCAATAGGATTGAGATGTGCTCCCAGATCCTTGCTAGAAAGAAGGTGGTCTGGATGGAAGGCAAATAGGGTTGGACCACATGGCTAGAGGATTAGGATGAGATCCTCCAATTGTGATTTATTCTGCTATGCCCCCTCTTTTTGGATAGTTAGATAACTATATATATTGCTCTGATTGGCGGTTGAGGCCTTGCCCCCCGCTCCCTAGTTTTGTATAAACTCTCTGTCTATATTTTGAACTCTCGATTTCTAATATAAAAAAAAATATTATAAATCAATATATTTGACTAAAGAAAATGATAAATATTAAATTTTTAATATTTTAAATTTAATTAGATATTATTTTTTATCTAATTATATATTAATTTTAATTATTAAAATTATCTTTAAAAAATAGTTAGAATATTTATATACATTTGAACATGTATTGCTAAAAAGTTTGTACATTATAATGCACATAACTATCATTCTATTTCTTATAGGACAATGTAGTACTTTAAATTTATTTTATTATAATTTTAATCTTAAAAATTATATATTATTGATATCATTTACTTATTTTATTTTGTATTATACTAAATATTTGAACAATAATGATGAATAAATATAATGACAATTATAAAACCTTTGTTTTAATAGGATATCTTAATTTCAATCTAAACATATATTAATTGCCATTGTTAAAGTTATCTTAGAATTTTTTTATTAAAAAATCATTATTATAAAACTTAAATGTTTTCATAATGCAATAATATCATTTCAAGGTAAGCTCTTCAAAGGTGTATTAGAGTCACATAATAAATTCGTACTAAAAGTTTTTTTCTTTTCAAAAGATTTTAAAGAAATATAAAAATATAATAAAAGAATATATGAAACATTATAACATAATCATGTCATTATAATAATTTAATATCCATTATAATAATATTATAATGATTTAAAAATTGATACCATAGATAGAATTCTTAAAAACACACGCTCTGCTCTACTATTTGGCGAAATGCGAAAACAAAATACAGCGAACTTGGCTAGGTTTCCGACGGGGGGTTGCAGGCAAGTCTTCACCACGCGCCCGAGAAGCATCACGATCTTCAGTCCACCATGTAAGGGTCTTTCTGCAACAAATGAAAGGCGTTCGGTTTACAGAACGGGCGCATTTGGGAAATTCGATGAAATTAGGGCAAAAAAACCCGAAGTCTTGTCACTTCCCTCCGACGGAATTTGGCAAGTCGCTCGGCCAAAAGTTGCCAAGAAGAAGATGGGCGTAAATAGAAAGTTGTCTTCAAACTTTGATAGGCATAAAACCACAACCTCGAACCAGCATCCGGCAACTGGGGCAAACATGGTGCCGCTCGGAAAAGTAAGAATTTTTGTTCCAAAAACCAGATTAAGTCTGAGGCGGATTTGTAATATCCCGGATGAGTTAATGGAACCCCAATTCAAATTATATAGCGAATGTGGGGTTTTTGCTAAATGGGCTGGTATAGGAGAAGATGCAGGAAAACTTATCGAGTGGTGGATGGCCCAATACCCTGGACAGGTAAGTATCTCTATCTTGGAAAATAATTTTCTTTCAATCTTGTGTGATAATCAAAACACAAAAAATGATATTCTTCATGGTAAGGTAAAACTGTACAAAGGATATGGATTTTTTAGATGTGAATGGGAATCGAATTTTGACCCACAATCTCAGAATGTTAAAAAATGCCCTAGATGGATTAATTTGGGTCCTTTACCAGTTGAATATTTGGATTTTAAAATCTTAGAATATTTCGGGGAACAGTTTGGATCTTTTCTGGGCTGTGAAGGGCTAGGAAATGAGGTTTCAAACAAGACTATTAAAATATTAGTTGAAACTGACATTAAAACCACGGTCTTAGAACCCACCATGCTAGTATCGAGCAGAGGGGAATGGAGCATTCATCCCACCTTCTATGATGGGGTTATAAATGAAGCTGATATAAGACTGTTAACATGCCCAGTTCTGATTAATAGTATCGAACATACGGAAAACCCTCTTCCAGAACAGTATAATAATATCACTTCAAAAGCGTCACCCACACATGATAATTGCCCTCTTGTGGTTAACACAGAGGTAAAAAATAACAATAATTCCAGTAACATTAGTGATCTGGATAAAATTATAGATGAGGCAAATTCTATAAAAAATGATGCCTTAATGGAGATGACAAAAAGAATCTCCGATTCGGTGGATTCATTAAAACTTCCATCTGAATCAAAGACAGTAGAAGATCTGGGACAAGATAATGAGGCAGAGCAAGATGAAATGACCTCGAGAATGGCTGTTGTTCTTGAGGCATTCGACAATAATGTTGTTGAAAATCTTTCCCCAGAAGAGGAAGCTGAGAAGAGGTTCCTAATTCAGGAACTCTTGTCTTCCATGGAAGAGGTAGAAAATAGTGAGAATAGGGTAGGAGACACTACACCTATTCCTGGCAATGAATTCATAGATGCTCAGCCCCAATTGGGAGAGGATAATGGAGATGGAGTGATAGTCTCCTAGCAAACCTTAGGGATAAAAAATATTTATGACGGGAAAAACCTTCCTGACTGCGCTAGAGAAGCGAAAAGTAGAGGCAGGAAATCTTTGAACGAACTAAGACTGCAGGATGGAAATGCAAAAGACCAAGGCAAGTTAACTGCCTTCTTTGATGCTGGGAAGGGGAAGGGCCTTCCCACGGCCCCATGAAAATCTCTTCATGGAATGTTAGGGGCATGAATGCCCCTAACAAACAGCGTCTAATAAGACGCAACATTACAAAATGGAAACATGATATCGTTCTCTTACAAGAAACTAAATTAGCCCAGGTTGAAGCTGAGGCTTTTAAAAGGAAATTAGGTCTTCTTTGCTGTGAATTTGTGGAAGCCAGGGGTGCTTCTGGTGGTATTGGAATAATTTGGAATCCACGGAATATTAATTTCCTTCCCTTAGCAGGTAATAGAAATTGGCTATTAGGGAAGGTTACTAGCAAGCATAGTAATCTCACATTCACCCTAATAAACATTTATGGCCCTATCCAGGATGTCGGAAAGCGAAGGGTATGGTCAGAAATCTCATTTATGATGGAGCTAGATATCTCATCCCCAGTTATTTTAGGAGGGGACTTCAATGCCATCCTGAATTTATCAGAAAAAAAGGGTGGCATTCGTAGGGAACCGCAGTCCTTAAAGGACTTTAGAGAGTGGGTTGCTCATAACAACCTGATAGATATAGAAACTAGTAATGGTGTGTATACCTGGTACAATAGACGATCAGGATTTACACAAATCGCTGAGAGATTAGACAGATTCCTTTTTAGGGGGAACTTGAGTGATTTAGCGGTCAATCTATCAGCTTCGCTTCTCCCATCTTCAGGATCTGACCACTATCCTGTTATTCTTAATATTGAGGGAGAGGCTACACCGCGATGTTGCCCTTTTAAGTTTGAAAAAATGTGGATGCAAAATCCAGAGTTCTATGATCTCGTCTCCAAGTGGTGGTCTGAGGTAAGCTTCCAGGGATCAAAGATGTTTTGCCTGGTAAATAAGCTGAAACATCTCAAGAGTAAGTTATTGAAATGGAATAATGAAGTTTTCGGAAACATTTTTGAAACCAAAATATCATTGGTAAAAGAAATTGCTGATCTCAATGAAAAAGTGTTTAGACTTGGAATGGATCAGGATAGCTTCCTCAAAGAAAAGGAGCTTCTCGGGAAATATGAGGATACGTTAACAAAAGAAGAAGTATTTTGGAAACAGAAGTCTAGGGAGAATTGGCTTCAAAATGGGGATAGGAACACTAAGTTCTTCCACAACAGTACAAAAATAAGGAGGAACACGAACATCATCCTCAAGATCATGAGCAATAATGGTACAATTCTGGAAGATCAAAAGGATATAACTACTGAAGCGGTAAATCATTTCAGAACCCTGTTCAGTTCGGAATCGTCTCCTAAAGATGCCAATTTAACTTTGCTTAGGAATATTCCTAAGATTATAACTGAAAACCAAAACAAAGCGCTCAACAACAAATTCTCTGAATCAGAAGTTAAATTAGCATTGGGGCAGCTTAATCCTGATAAAGCTCCCGGCCCGGATGGCTTTCCCGCATGCTTTTTTCAAAAATGCTGGCACATTATTGGCAAGGAGGTTGTGGAAGCATTGGAAGCGGTTAGAAACTCAGGGAGTATTTTAAGAGAGATCAACAACACTTTCATTACCTTGATTCCAAAGAAGGAGGAATCAAGTAATTTTGAAGACTTTTGACCTATCTCCTTATGCAACACTATTTACAAACTTTTTACTAAAATTTTAGCGAATAGACTGAAAGGCATCCTTCCGTGCATAATTTCTGAGGAACAGACAGGTTTCGTACCAGGTAGATCTATCTTTGATGGCATCATTATTGCTCAAGAAGTCATGCACTCATTACAACAGAATCGATCATCGGCTATGATGATCAAACTAGACATTAAGAAGGCTTACGATAGAGTCGATTGGAGATTTCTGTGCAAATGCTTAGAATCCTTTGGTTTTTCGAAACAATGGATCAATTTAATCTTCGAATGTATCTCATCTCCCAGGGTATCGCTTCTTATAAATGGATCCCCTGCTGGCTTCTTCCAGATATCTAGAGGGATAAGACAAGGAGATCCTTTATCCCCTTTCTTATTTATCATAATGGCAGAGGGCCTTGGGAGAATCATATCTAGTGCTCGGATAAATCAAATTATCAAAGGCATTAAAATTACTAATGGAATGGAGGCCATAACCCACCAGCAGTTTGCTGATGACACAATGCTGATGGGATGTGCGAATAGGTCTGAAGCCATGGCTTTCAAAAGGATTCTTGACATTTACGCATTAGCTTCTGGTCAGGAAGTGAACAAGAATAAATCGGAAATCTTCTTCTTTAACACCTCGCAGAATGTAGAGACAGATATTTGTAATATATTAGGGTTCGATAAAGGAAAACTTCCTTGTAAATATCTTGGGATTCCGATGGATAAGGGAATTAATATTAAAGCATTATGGAAAGGAATCCTTGAAAAGATGGATCTTAGGTTGGTATCTTGGAAAAACAAATGTCTATCTTTGGCTGGGAGGATTACATTACTAAAAGCTGTTATGGCGGCTATACCGATATTCCAAATGTCATGTCAGCAACTACCCAAAGGTGCTCGTTTAGAATTGGTTAGAAAGATGAGGAAGTTCTTTTGGAATATGAACTCAGACAAAAAGAAATTTGCGTTAATCTCGTGGGATAAAATTTGCCAACCAATCGATAGAGGGGGAGCTGGCATCAAAGATTTGAGGATTCAAAACATGGCTCTGGGGGTGAAGTTAGTCTGGAAAATGTTCTCGGAACCAGATCTTAAATGGGTAAGGATCCTCAAAGCTAAATACCTCACTAATTCCAATCCTGATAGTATACTAAGGACGGAAATATTGCCAAAGGGATCCAAAGTTTGGAATTTTATGATAGAATGTAGAGAGGTGATCAGAGATTATCTTACTTGGGACATTGCGGAAGGATCTGAGGCATTGTTCTAGGAAGACTCGTGGGGGGGTTATCCAGCCCTAGACAAGTCAGGGATAAGCGATGAAGGTATAGAACTTTGCCAATCGATCAGGGGCAGGTTTGTTAAGGATTATATCAAGCCTATTTCCGATGACCCCGCTTTGGGCTGGGAGTGGAAACCCCTTGATGAGTTGAACTTAACAAATGCTGACAAGGAAATCCTCTGGAATAATTTGAGGCATAGGCATTTTTCACTACATAGTGGGAAAGACAGGATCATTTGGGCAGGTAGTTCTTCGGGCATTTATAAAGTCAAAGAAGGTTACTCACTTTTGAATTGCAGAAGAGCTGCAACCAATCCTATTATTCCGATTAGCCTTTGCTAGAATAACGTGGGTCTCCCCAAAGCTGGTATCTTCTCATGGGCCGCTTCCCAAAAGAGGATTCTTACATCAGATTGGTTCTTAAAATTTGGTTTCATGGGTCCATCGAGATGCCCTCTTTGCGAATCCGAGGAAGAAAATGTGGATCACTTGCTTGTAAATTGTAGTTTCAGTCAGATATGTTGGGATTGGCTTTGTTCAAGCCTCGGATGGCCGACTCCGAGGCCTAGGGACATTTCAGAATGGCTGATTAGTTGGCAACCTCCCCATTCAAAGGATATTTATCACTTAGTGTGGCAAATAGCGCCGGCAATTCTCATTTGGGAAATTTGGAAGGAGAGAAACAGGAGGATCTTTAAAGAATCAAGATTGAGGGTAGAATCCCTTCTAAATAAGATCGAGGCAACAATTGTGGAGAAAATCAATAATAGACTTAGACATGTACAGGAAAAGTCTATTAATTTAACCAGATGGGATGAGGTTCTTCGTGCCAAGTGGAGGGGTCTGATAATCCCCCCGTTTATTGGGAGAGGAGGTAAGCAGGCTGAGATAGATAGAAAGCTAACAAAATGGGTTCCCCCCCGAAAGGGCTGGGCCAAGCTAAACTTCGATGGTGCCTCTCGTGGGAATCCTGGTTTAGCTGGTATAGGGTGCGCTATTCATCAAGATAACGGTGTTCTGATTGCTAGCTTAAATAAGCCTATTGGCTTGGCTTCGAATAACGTGGCTGAGTTTTCTGCTCTGCGGGAGGGATTGATTTTAGCCAAGTCACTCCAGATTAAATATTTAGAAATAGAGGGGGATTCGTCATTAACCATAAATGCAGTCAGGACCAGGGATGTATCAAACTGGAAATTGAAGGCGGAATTAAAAAGCATTCTGGATTTGATCAAATACTTTGAGGAAACTTCGGTTAATCATATTTATAGGGAAGGCAATTCTGCAGCTGACAAGTTAGCCAATTTAGGGGCAGACGGTAATTCGTATGTTTTTAGGAAGGATAGTCTCACGGATTAAGTTTTGGCCGTGCCCCCCCTTCAAATCACTCCTCTCCTAGTCCTCTCCATTATTCACATTTAGATGCTCTAGGTGGGAGGCCACAGCCACCTTTTATCAGTACATTGGCATTCTAAGGTTTGGATATATATATATATATATATATATATATATATATATATAGATACATATATATATATATGTACTCACATATATAGATATGTATATATTTATAGTCAATCCCATATTCATCAGATTGATTTATGTTACATGATGCATTCACATATATAAATATATGCATATATATATATTCATATATATAGATATGTGTATATATATACAATCATATATATATACATATATCCATATTCTCATATATATATGTATATGTGCGGGTATGCATGGGAATAAATAGAATATTACACATTTGCATACACACATATATACATATATAATTACAGAATTTATATATTTATGAGTACATATATATACATAAATATATATATTTATATATATACATATTTGAACCTTCACATATGATTCTTGTATCTAACTGTTCCCTTGACTACCAAGACTGTGAGTGAGTGCAAGGGGTGTTTTAGTAGTGTAGGAGGGTGTTTGGTAGTAGTCTGGTCTCTTTGTATCGGCTCGTGCAGGTCATCCCTCCTATGAATGATATATGAATTATGTGGATTCTGGGCTGCGAAGGTACAGTCTCTATTAAGGTGTATATCATTTCTTTCATTGGCATTCAAGGTCTGATAGGTCTTGTGTCTTTGAGCTTTGGTTTATGATTTGTAGATATTCGGCTTTTATGATTATGCATTTCGGTAATTGTTGATAATAATCCTAATTTTGGATTCATGCCTTGTGGTCAAACTGGGACAGTAATTTCTGGTTTCATTGTCATGTTTGCTGGACATTAGAGGATCTTCAAGAACAGCTTAACATTCGATCTGTCTCGTTTTGAGATACCCTGTATAAATAATGTAGGGTCCATTCGGTTTCTTTCAATCGATAGATGTATGGTTAACAGGTCTTCTGCTGAAGTTATGTGGTGGGTGGTAGTAGTTAACTCTGAATTTTCATGGTCTCAGCTAATTTGTAAGCTCTATTGATGTAAACTTCAGGATTGACCCTCTGCCCTTATGTTGTTTCACTCCTTTCTTATGGCAATGGCGAACTGGGTCTGCCTGTCTTTGTGTCTTTGAGCTTTGGTTTATGATTTTTTGAGATTCAGTTTTTTAAGATTATGCATATCAGCTATAGTTGATAATTATCCTATTTTTGGATTCATGCCTTGTGGTTAAACTGGGACAGTAATTTCTGATCTCTGTGTCATGGATTGCTGGAAAGTAGGGGATCCTTAAGAACAGCCTAACATTCGATTGGTCTCGGTTTGAGACACCCTATATATATAATGTTGGGTCCATTCGGTTCCTTTCTATCCATAGATGAACGGTCAGCAGGTCTTTTGTTGAAGTTATGTGGTGGGGGGTAGTAGTTAACTCTGAATTTTCATGGTTTCAGTTAATTAGTAAGCTCTATTGAAGTAATCATCTGAACAGACCCTCTGCCCTTATGTTGTTTCACTCCTTTCTCATGGCATATTGATTTCTAGGTTCATCTGTATATTCTAATGATTCTAGCAGATTCATTGATAGTTTTTTTGCATTTTGGCATTTAAATACACATACAGATACATATGAAAATGCTTATGTTTGGGAGAATCTGATATCTGCAGAGTTAAAAGTAATTATGAATCTGAAAGAAATTGATCCTTTCCATTAGTAGGTAGAATTGTAGCCTGGATAATCTCTTAAATTGAAACCCAAAAGGTTAAGGTGGTTTCAAGCTAAGGGATATCCAGGCTATAATCCTCTTACTTAACAGAAAGACGTAACTATTCATTATATGGTTACTGCAATTTATTATGTTTACTATGCTTCTAACAGTCTGGCAAAGTATGTTGCTATAAGGTCTTGCAGATTTGGGAAACAGGTCAGAAGTCATTACTCGATGCTTTTGTGGATTTATCAATGAGTGGATGATGGATTCAACCGGAAAGTGCTGAAAGATTTAATGTACAGAAAGAATCTAAAATGTCTTATTATGTCAGCCTCCTACCTCTGATGAGGATTTGTAAAATTGTACAGTTGGTTATATTATCTGATCCCAGAAGGGATCTGGGCTAGACCGGAGGTTTTCTTATCTCCATTCTTTCCTACCGGTGCCCACACTGAATGGAGATGTAAAATTTTTTATAAAATAATAATAAAATTTTGGCTTCGGCCTTTTATCGATCAAAAAAAATATTATAATGATTTAATATTAATTATAATATAATATTTTTTGAAATAAAATAATGAAAATTATGATATCTTCTAGTTAAAAAATTTGCGTCTCTATTTTAATAAAGATAAAAGATAAATATTTTTTTTTTTAGCCGATAGGATATCCCCTGTGGGGGGCGCCCCAGCACCGGGAAATAGTCTCATGCCGTCGAATCTATATTTTTGGTTGCCCATAGTTTTTTCCACCATTGGAGAGTTTCACGCTAGTTTTGATGAAGGAAAGGTTTCTTTGGCTGCATTTATTAACTCTAAAATGACTGATAGGAGTGCCGCTACAACAGTCCACCACCAACGATCCAAGACTTTTTCACTAGCATTAATTTTTTATTTTGCAATCACCAATAGAATTTCTATTTTCCATCTCTGTTTTTTATTGACAAAACTGATTCTAGTTTACTGTGGCACATTGCTGCCATTCTCTCACTTGGTTGTGTGACATAAGCATATCTCTTAATAGTGTCCTCGGATTTCCAGCGACCATTGAATATGTTGCAAAAGTTGTACAAGGCAGATCTTTCCTTGAAGATATGAAACTTAACATATTTGACAAATTTGTCAAAGATGTTGTCATAGAGATTGTACAAGCACTGCCTATTAAATTTGAGAGCCTTTGATATTTTCTAGCCTAAAGCAATATAGGAATGCTACAAAAAAACCAACCAAAACTTGCTGCTCAAATCAGCATAATCAAACCATGGTGGCACTACACAATCATTGCCTCTGCTGCAATGGAAACACGCGCTTTGACAATACCCTTTCATATGCCTCTATTTGTGACAACATCTTGCCAACTGTGAGTGACCTTGTTATTGGCAGAAGATTTACAACAAAGAGTATCGGTTCCAGCCCTTGACCTTGTCTTTGAGAAGTTTAAGCTTTTGACCAATTCGGTACATAGGAGTGCCCAAGACTGGAACATTCCACCACTGTTCCACAAGTATTCTGAAATCCGGGTGATGAGACCACATCATCTCATACCTAAAAGGGTAATATTTACGGACACAAGCGCCATCCATCACCAAAAGGATAGCATTATGATCATATCCTGACCTAGGGAAGGAGCAAACGGAGAAAGAATCAAAGTTCTCATTATGATCATATCCGGACCTAGGGAAGGAGCAAAGGGAGAAAGAATCAAAGTTCTCCCAATTAGTAGAAACCAACACCCTATCCAAAATCAAATGGTTCCCATGACGCCGGTTAGACCAAGTGAACTTCAAATCAAGTGAACTTAAAATCATTGAGGTTAATGTCCATCAAACTAGAGGAGGAGATGAAATCAACAAGATCAGTCATACTGTCTGAGTAGTCCTCACAACCACCAAAGGGGAATCTAAATCTCCCACAACCATCCAAAGGTCATTCCTTTGATTCCCAATCAGATCCTTAGAGTAAATCAGTGAGCCTTCAAAAAAAGCAGGGTTCCAAAGAGTGGCAATTCTCCCACAAGCACTTAGGTAGTAGGTAGAGTGAATCTTATAATATGTTATTATACATTTTGTAAATTTTTATATTATAAATCAATATATTTGAAGAGAGATTATGATAAATATTAAATTTCTAATATTTTAAATATAATTAGATATTAATTTTTAATTATTAAAATTATCTTGAAAAAATTATTATAATCATCATATACATTTGTACATGTATTACTAAAATGTTGGTACATTATAACGCACATAAGTATCATTCTATTTCTTATAGGACAATGTAGTACTTTAATTTTATTATATTATAATTATAATTTTAAAAATTATATATTATTGATATCATTTACTTATTTTCTTTATTATTTTATTTTGTATTATTCTAAATATTTGAACAATAATGATGAATAAATATAATGACAATTATAAAATCTTTGTTTTAATAGCATATCTTAATTTCAATCTCAACATATATTAATTGCCATTGTTAAAGTTATCTTAGAATTTTTTATTAAAAAATCATTATTATAAAACTTAAATGTTTTACTTATTATAGTCACATAATAAATTTGTAATTTAAGTTTTTTTCTTTTCAAAATATTTAAAGGGAATATAAAAATATAATAAAAGAATATATGAAACATTATAATATTATCATATCTTTATAATAATTTAATATTAATTACAATATTATAATAAATATTAAGTCATTATTAATTATAATATTGTAATATAATATTTATTTAAATAGATTAATGAAAAAAAAAGATATCTTCTAGTTAAAACAAATCTAAAAGTTTCTAGTAGTTGAATAAATTTGTTAATAGTAGAATATTGTATTTATATGTAAAATACTAATTATATACAACTTAAATGGATATGTAATGGTACGACATATCCCACTTTTATTAATGAAAACTTAAATGGACCAAATACCTATTAATAATCATAAATGTTTGTTATCTCTCTCTCTTTCATATTGACACAAAAGGACCAATAGTTGAACATAAAAAACATTTGAATACAAGGTAATTATTGTACTCACCTTTTAAATTTGTGATAAGACAATTTGTTAATGTGAATTACTCCAATGTATGTACATTGCTACCCTAATAGTTGTACACATAAGAATAATATTTTTTCACTATGATAACATTAGTTGTTGAAGTGAGCACTTATTTTATAAATGATACAATTATAGTGGATAGCTGTGATATTTTATTTGAAATAAAATATTATTTATTTCGCTTGTTAATGAATGTATTTATGCTTTTTTATGTAGCATTTATAGGCTCTCATGTGTTCAAGTATTGACTTATTTTGACTAATATTTGGTAAAAAATTTATTTACATGTGAATTATTTATTTACAATATATAATATAAATACATGGCAAGACTAGTTATTATAAGCACAAGTGGTGTAGAACTACTGGACACTGTACAACTACCGGCCCCGTCCTCTATATATAGATTTTTTCAATTTTTATATGCAAAGATAATATATGTAGATTTTTTCAATTCAATAATTTTTCTTTTTTCTATGATTTGATTGTTTTAAATTTATAATCTTTCAACTAGTAGTAGAGCAGGTTGTAGAATTTTTTTATTGTGCGTGTAGCAAGGTTAGAGAAATATTAATCTCTAAATGGCTAATAGTAGTAACTTATCATTTTTGTTTTTTCTATTTAATAGATACAACTATAATTATTGGTATATCAAAATGATTACCCAACTATCATCCCAAGAACCCTAGGAATCAGTGGAACTGGGATACACAACTCCTATAGTCAAAATGCATTGAATCCACTGACACCAAATCAACAAAAATTGATTGAAAGAAGAAAAAAGGAAGGACAACAAAGCTCTTTTCATAATTAAATTTATATTAGATGTTTAATTTTGCCCTTGAATTTGTAGTTTGATATCAAAGGATGAATAGGCGGCCCTAAAATTACATATAAAGGAACATAAAACATTAGATCAGTAAGACTTTTATTTGTTCAAGCATTTTGAAAATTTAAGGATGAAGGAAGTTGAGTCCATTCATGAATTTATTACTAGGATTCAAGGTATCAAAGGGAAAACAATATTAGAACGAAAAAATGTAAGAAAAATTCCCAGATCTCTTCCTCTCTGATTCAATAGTAATAGGCACTGAAGAAAGTAAAGATCTAACCACTTCCAAAGTTGTAGAGTTGATTGGGTCTTTGCAATCTCATGAGAAGGATATGTGATGTTCTACAAAAAAATTTGTGCAAACTTTCTAGTCTTTCATAATAAATTGAAGAAAAGTCTGAATCTTCTCCCTCTCACATTACTAAATCGTAATGTGAATCTTCTACTAATAATAGAGGATGAGGTAGAGAAAGAGGAAGACCAAATAATAGAGGAAGAGGATGAATTTCTATAGATCATAGACTCCTTTAGCAAGATTTAATACAATCAAGATTATATTTGAAGATTACACTAGCTATTGTTGTATAATACAAGTGCTCAATATATCATATGGATGTAAAATCAACATTCCTTGATGATTATATAGATGAGGAAGTTGATGTATAACAACCATGGGTTATGAAGTATATTATGGGACTTCATGAAATACATTATGGGACTTTAGGTGGTCATTTCTCAACATAGACCACCACAATAAAGATCATTAGTGTAAGATATTATTGGCCAAGTCTATTATTCAATTTCCATGATCTAGTAAGAAAGTGCTAATCGTTTCAATTATTTGTTATAAAAATGAGGAATTTATCCATGCTACTTCACTCGATCATTGTAGATTAGCCTTTTGCATAGTTGGATTATATTTCATCAAAATGATTAATCCTCTATTAACTATTGGTCACAAATAGATTCCTAAAGTTACCGACTCATAAGCAAGATTTTCTAAAGTTATTTTATTGAAAGATGTGAAAATTAATTTGATACCAAACTTTCAAGAAGTGCTTGTTACAAGATTTGGTGCGCTAAGGACCATTGTATTGGACAATACAAAAGATTCTCATTGTTCAAGGATTTTTAAGGTTTTCCTTGAAGAAGGGTATTCACTTGAAGGTATTATAAAAATATTACCACAAGTGAATGAGTTAACTAAACCTACAAATAATAATCTAATCAGATTAATCAAAAGACTAGGGGTTGATAGTCAAAGGGAGTGTCACAAGAACCTAGAGAAAACCCTATCAGTCAATTTCATCACTCTAAATTTTTTCTTAAGGCATCCTTGTATGAACTAGTATGTGAAAAGAGTACTATATATTGATTTTAATAGAGATTCTATCTCTGCAATTGTTGAAAGACTTTGATATTGAGAAAAATAGAGCAATGCATGTCTTGTTAGATGAATTATTTAACTTCCAACAAGCAAGGGAGCATGCTCATGATGCAATGGTAAGTTTCCAATACATGTTAAATAAGTTTTTTTTATCATAAGGCTTTGGATCCTAATTTCAAAGAAGGAGATTCAGTCCTCAAGTGGGAGGAAAGAGGCACAAATCTTGAGTAACATGTTAAGTTTGACTCATTATAAAGATGCCCCTTTCAGATCATTAATTATAAGGATATACTGCTTATGATTTTATAAAAAAAGAAGGAAATATTCTCATTCCTAAAATATTTCAACCTAACTCTTTATCCTTTATTGTATATAGTTAGTTTCCCTCGTTGCATGTGTGTTTTCTACTTTTCTTTTCATAAGTGTCATGTGCATGCAAACGGTGAATAAAACTTGTGGATTGTAGTCACGTGTTCACATCTTAGCACCCATTTTGGATCAATTCATTTTGAAAGACAATTAATGGTTCATTGTTATGGGAATCAATGGTCATTATTTAATATGCTCTATTCACGTGATAAATTTTAAAAATCTTTAGTAGAATGGATCTACATGTGTGTGCACCAATTTATCCTTTGAGAATCATGGTGGCCAATGGTTCAATGCATTAAACACATGAGAGGGGAATCCCTTTTTAAATATTAATACAAGTGATAGATTGAGTCATTTGAAAGCATTTTAGAATCACAGAGTATTTTAAGAGAGAATTTTTGTAGAAAAAGCATAGTGTTATCTTTTTAGTAAATTTTTTGAGAATTTTAAGCATAAGGAATTGTACAAAGAAAAAATAACCATGGATACTATACAATCAACCTTTGGAAGTGAATGCCCAAGGAGGAAAAGCACCCCTCCCATAAGGAAGCTTTAGGAGCTTCCTCCTAAATTTAAGGATAGTGGATCCTATGCCTTATCTCCTAGTCTAGAAACATCATAAATCACCAATGTAAGGACCATGAAAAATAATTATTGTAGAAACCCATTTTTGGTTTTAGATTATGCAAATTCAATTTTTGAGTCTAGATTGTCTAAGAAACCTAAGACTCTAAGGAAGGGTGCTCATGTATAAATTCTAAACAATGTGTTGAAAAGTGATTATGAATCATTTGGGTGTAGGATACAAAGCTCTACTATGGCTAAGTATATGGTGCA
Organism: Cryptomeria japonica; assembly: GCF_030272615.1. NCBI lineage: Eukaryota > Viridiplantae > Streptophyta > Pinopsida > Cupressales > Cupressaceae > Cryptomeria > Cryptomeria japonica. The sequence continues at coordinate 309,166,676 of NC_081411.1, read as the reverse complement.
CTAGTAGATGTTTCCGCATGGTAGTACAATCCTACCAATTTAACTATCATGGGAGATAGATTCAAGTTGTGATCTATGATATAGTAGTAAGAGAAATCATATGAATCCCACATGATGCTACAAAATATTTTTGTTCCTTTATATGAAATTTCATTTAGTTTGGTAGACAATGAAAGATTAGTTGAAGCTTCCAAATTAGGAGCTCCACAATTATTTGGTAAATTTAATAATGTCTTCACCAATCATTTCTCATTCTAGTTTCATTATAGATATACAAGATGCCTTCTTTATTTTGGCTTTAACATCTTTAGATTTGAACATGATACAAGTGTTTATGATCTCCAGTTGTGTCCATCCCTCTGCCTAGATATAATTTCAAGTGAAAGACATACAATACAAATGTTCTTAAGCACATTACGAAAAAAATACAACATCAACTATCTATTTCAAGCATGAAAAAAAGATTAGGTACCAATATTTTCTATTGCACTTAGTTATTTTTTAAAATGCACAATTCTTATAGCCACATGTATTTGGCCATGGTAGACATTTCTTAGATAAATAGAAAATAATCCTAATGCCTACATGGACCCATTGGATCTTGATGACACATAACTACTATGAGTTCTTAGAGATATTTTTGACTCTTACATTGTTTTACTTCAGCCCTGACGAGATCACCTATATAATAAGTTATAGGTAGAGGGAGCACCTCATGATTTTCAAAGTCCCATGCGATTGGTTCTTCAGAGCCCATTTTTCAATGATACACATGGTTTCAAGGAGGAACCATTTAGGCTTCTATGGATGTTTATAAATGGAATCGTTGCCATAAAAAGGGCAAAATAACTTGATGTCATTGATTTAGATTTAAAGGCCGAAAGAATGAAGAAAACCATTTATGACCTATCCTTTATAAAAATGAGGTGTTATGATGATAAAAAATGCTTAGAGAACTTACTCTCCTTGAAACTAGTCCATCAAGGACTTCATTCAATAAATGACCAATAGAAATATGATCTCAATGGCCATATGACTAGCCTCAAGCTAGCCACACTATTTGTGCACAAACCTCTACCATACTTGGACTAATGGTGATCATTAGTTGAATACTAAATGGCTATTTATATTGATCTAGCTCAAATTCTTGCAGAACCTCTTCATGCATGAGAGTCATTTTATAGTCCCATTTAAAAAAAATTATCCATCCAAGCTAATGACTTGGCATATTACATTAGATAATAGTGTTAGTTCTTGTTTACATAAATAAACTACCGCTTGGTTACTTGCCACGGTTATGTAATAGTTTTGGATTGTTTGTATTGCCTAATTGAAGGTAAACATTATGAACAAATTAATATCAACTGATATTGAATTATTCTTTGGTTTTCCTATTTCAACACTTTCATATGGTATCAAAGTAGTTTTCTTCACCTGTGACGTAGTGACGACATTGTGTAGTGAAGAAATTGTATGAGATGTGACGTGATGATTTGTAAACTCCTTACTATGAATCACTTAACATCTATTAGGTTCACTAGGATATAGATTTAATTTAAGATCGAAACTAACGTTGCTCATGAAGAGAGAAAATAATCACATAAAATGCAGGAAAGAAAATAAGGTGACAAAAATCATGCATTAGGAAAAGAGAGAGAAAAGGTTTGATACCAGAGTTCACTAGACTCTGGCTACATCTTTGGATCCACAAATACACGTGATCAATGCCATTATTATGATGCAAATTCTCTTACATTACCATGGTCTTTCAATAAGTTAGAATCTATTTCCAAAGAAGATTGTTACCATCAGGTTCATCCTTCTTCCACACTGTCCTGACAAGACTTTTCTAGCATCCTACCTAATCCTTTTGTCAGATTCACAATGCTAAGCAATGGAACTGCAACTCTCACTCTGAACAAGAGTACATAAGCAACAAGCCCTTACAAAATGACTTAAGAGTCATACAATATCATCTAAGAGAGAAATCACTAAGTTTTTATCTCTTCCTATTGTTCTAAGAGACTACTCTGAATTTTCAAAAACCCTATCACAACAAAATCCTTCTTTACAATTCGTTCACAACCCCCTTGTTTGGCTTTATGCATTTGTTAGGTTGTTAATAACCATATATGGTTTTCTTTTGTTATGATTCAAGCTTGAAACATTGTATAAAAAATACATCGCCCACATCAAATTTAAAATCATTTCACACTGTGAAACGCTGATATGTTATTTTGGCAATCGGTGGGTCAGCGGTTCAACCCCCGCCAACCCCTATTTTAAAGCATTTCCAACCATAGGTCGTGTTTAAATCAAATCGACACCATATATAGGTAAAGGAATTGATAGTGATGGAACAGTAGGCCAGTTGCTTAGGAGGTTTGAGTTTAGGGTGTCAAATCCCCTAATAGTCTCGAGATCGACCTGGATCATTCCTCCCCACTAAGGAACTTTTGGACCTCCAAAAGGTTCTTAATCAGACACTAAGAGAGAAAATCACCTTCCCACTTGTCCAGTATCTATCCACTTTCTTTGTGCACCTGCTTCATTAAGAAGTTTTACAATGATTATAATAATTGCAAGCCTATTGCTACCCATATGCATTTTCCCACATCCTTTTGTATTCACTACCCTAGATACTATCCATGTACAACATATTCACATCAATAACAAATACACGGATATTAATGACAATGAGATAACAACACTTTTAATCCTCTTGGCAGGTTCCCATGACAAATTATCATGTTGCGGCATTGATAATCTTTGTAACACATTATAGTTAGGCTTACATGCAACTACTTCATTTTTATGCTTCTGATCACATTCTTTTTCTGCCTTTACAAACATGAGTGAAGAATTTTGTCTCACATACATGAGCATCTTCACTTGCCCAATGTTCACCAATGGAGAATCAATTGCAATCTTCTTCTTGTCTTTCCTGAGATGAAGCTTCAGATGAGGCTTCAAATAGTTAGCTTCTTGATGTCTACCTTTGTTGCAATAAACACAAGGTATTTTCAACATCCAGCCTTTCTTGCCCTTCTCTTTCTTCTAAACTGGAGATGGGTCTTTATGTAGTGTCCCTTTCCTGGTTGACTTTACCTTCTTGTACAAATTCATTATTTTCCAACACTTGGAAACACTATGGTTATTTAACCCATAAAATATGCATGGTTTTCTAAACCACCAAATTTCTATATTTTCAATCTTGTTGTAATCAAAAGGAAAATTGGAATAATCAAGCTTTTTATACCTTTGATGGCCACCATTGGTGCATGGATGCTGAGAAGAATCTATGTTTGTTCTTCTCTTAAACTTCTTGCATGTTTCACCACTGCCTGAAGGTGATGTGCTATTGCCTCTCTCACATTGTTCTTGAGATGATTATTCTTTCAGAGAATTCTTTGCATCCACGACCTTGGAGCATTCTCCTTCACCATACCCCAATCTTGCGTAGAGAGGTCTAGCTTCCACCTTTACAGGTTCAACCATACCTTGTTGATAAATTCCAAGGCCCTTTCCTTTGTATCCCATCTTCCTTAACAACCTCAATCCAACACTTCGAGACTATTTTTGAGAATTAGCAAGAGAACAAGGAACAGAATGAGAAGAATGAGGAGCTTTCACTGCTCATTTGCATCTTCATCTCTCTTCGACAAGCCTTCCTTCTTTAAATTACCATTCCTCATACATCTCATCAACCTTGACCTTTATCACCATGAAAGATTCACAAAATTTTGCATCAAAGAAAAAAGGAAACCGATTTTCCTTTTGTGAAGACATCTCCTCATTCTTCTTGATTTTTCTCCAAGTATCCCACAACCTGCAACTTGTCAGACTGACTCTGATACCAAACTTGATCTATAAAATCCTTACTATGAATCAATTAACAATTATTAGATTCACCAAGATACAAATTTAATTTAAGATAGAAATTGGCGTTGCTTGTGAAAAGAGCAAATAATCACATAATATGTAGGAAAGAAAATTAGTTGACAAAATCATGCACCAGGAAAAGAGAGAGAAAATATTTGATAATGAAATTCACCAAACTTTGGCTACATCTCCAGATCGGTAGATAAGCATGATCAATGGAATTATTCTAATGTAAATTATTTTACATCACCATGGTCTTTCAGTAAGTTACAATCTGTTTCCAAGGAAGATTTCTACCATCAGGACCTTCCTACTTCCACATTGTCCCGACAAGAACTTTCTAGCATCCTACCCAGTCCTTTTGTCACAATCATAATGCTAAGAAATGACAATGCAATTCTCACTCTCAACAAGAGTACATGAGCAACAATCCATTACAAAATGACTTAAGAGTCATACAATATACTCTCAGAGAAATCATTGAGTTTTTATCTCTTCCTATTGTTCTGAAAGTGTACTCTAAATTCTCTATCTCTAGGAATGAATTTTAAAAAATCCTATCAACCCCTTTTATACATTACTTTTTCATATGGGATTAAAACCACCATAATTAATAAATTAACCCCATCACAACAAAACCCTTCTTTACAATTGGTTTACAACCCCCTTGTTTAGCTTTATGCATTTGTTAGACTCTAAAAAACCATATAGGGTTTTTTTTTGTAATGATGCAGGCTTGAAACATTCTATAAAAAATGCATTGCTCACATAAAATTTAAAATTATTTCATGGTACAATAGTGATATGTTATTTTGGTAATTGATGGGTCAGTGGTTCAACACCCACCGACCCCTATTTTAAATTATTGCAAACCATAGGTAGTGTTTAAATCAAACTGATGCCATATATAGGTAAAGGCATTGACATCGGTAGAACAGTAAGTTGGTTTTTTTAGAGGTTGGAGGTTAGGGGCTCAAATCCCCTAATAGACTTGAGATCCACTTGGATCATTTCTCCCCACTGAGGAACTTTTGGACCTCCAAAAGGTTCTGAATCACACGCTAAGTGAGAAAAATACTTTCCCACTTGTCGAGTATCAGTCCACCCTATTTGTGCTCTTTCTTCATCAAGAAGTCATACAATTATTATAATAATTGAAAGCATATTGATACCCATTTGCATTTTCGCATATCCTTCTACATTCATTACCTGAGCTACTATCCATGTACAACACATTAGCAGCAATAACAAATACAAGGATAGTAATGACAATGAGCTAACAACACTTTTAATCTACTTGATAGGTTCCCATGACAAATTCTCATGTTACGGTGTTTATGATCCCTGAAACACATGATAGTTAGGCTTACATGCAACTACTTCATTTTTATGCTTCATGTTACCTTATTTTTCCGCCTTTATAGACATGAGTGAAGAAGTTTAACTCACATAAATGAGCTTCCTCACTTGACCAATGTTCACCAATGGAGAATCAATTACAATCTTCTTCTTGTCTTTCTTGAGATGAAGGATTGGATGAAGCTTCCAATAGTTAGCTTCTTGATGCTCAACTAAGCACAAGGAATTTTCAATATCCATCCTTTCTTGCCTTTCTCTTTCTTCCAAACTAGAGATGATTCTTTATGTAGTGTCCCTTTCCTAATTTACGTTACCTTCCTGTACAAAGCCATTCTTTTGCAACACTTGGAAACACTATGGTTATTCAACCCACAAAATTTCTATATCGTCAACCTTCTTATAATCAAAAGGAACATTGGAATAATCAAGCTTATTATACCTTTGATGGTCACCCTTGGTACATGCATGCCGAGAAGAATTTGTGTTTGTTCTTCTCTTAAACATCTTACATTTGTCACCATTGCCTCAAGGTGATGTGACATTGCCTCTCTCAGATTGTTCTTGAGATGGTTCTTCTTTTGGACAATTATTTGCATCCATAGCCTTGGAGCATTATCATTCACCATACCCCAATCCTACATAGCGAGGTTTAGCTTCAACCTTCACAGGTTCAACCATACATTGTCCATAAATTCCAAGGCCCCTTCCTTTGTAGCCCATCTTGGTTAACAACCTCAATCCACCACTTTGAGATTGTTTCTGAGAATCAACAAGAGAACAAGGAAGAGAATGAGAAGAATGAGAAGATTTCATTGAGTTTGCATATTCATCTTTCTTCGACAAGCCTTCCTTTTTAAATTTTCATTCCTCATACATATCATCAACCTTGACCTTCATCACGATGAAAGCTTCACAATATTTTGATTCAAAGACAAAAGAAAACTGATTTTCCTTTTGTGAAGACATCTCACCTTACTTTGCTTGAATTTTCTCCAAGTATCCCACAACCCACAACTTGTCAGACTATCTCTTATACCGAACTTGATTTGTTAAATTCGTACTATGAATCACTTAACAATTGTTAGATTCACCAAGATACAAATTTAATTTAAGATCAAAGCTAACATTGCTTGTGAAGAGAGCAAATAATCACATAAAATGCAAGAAAGAAAATAAGTTGACAAAATTCATACACTAGGAAAAAAGAGAGAAAAGATTTCAAAATGGAGTTCACCAGACTCTAGCTACATCTTTGGATCCACAAATGCATGTGATCAATAACATTATTATGATGCAAATACTCTTACATCACCATGGTCTTTCACTAAGTCACAATCTGTTTCTAAGGAAAATTGTTACCATCAGGCTCTTCCTGCTTCCACATTGTCATGACAAGAACTTTCTAGCATCCTGCCCAGTCCTTTTGTCACATTCATAATGCTAAGAAATGAAACTGCAACTCTCACTCTCAAGAAGCCCTTACAAAATGACTTAAGGGTCATACAATATCCTCTCAAAGAAATCACTAAGTTTTTATCTCTTCTTGTTGTTCTGAGAGACTATTCTGAATTCCCTATCTCGAGGAATGAATTTTCAAAAATCCTATCACCCCATTTTATACATTATTTTTCCATATGAAGTTAAAACCACCATAATTATTAAATTAACGCCCTCATAACAAAACCCTTCTTTACAATTTGTTTACAACCCCCTTGTTTGGCTTTATGTATTTGTTAGGTTGTTAATAACCATATAGGTTTTTTTGTTTGTTATGATTTGGGCTTGAAACATTGTATAAAAAATCGGTTATAAGGTTTTTTTATTAGATTGTTAATAACCATATAGGGTTTTTTTTTTTGAAATATGTTAGTTTGGCAATCGGTAGGTTGGCAGTTCAACCCCCGCCGACCCCTATTTTAAAGCATTGCCAACCGTAGGTAGTGTTTAAATCAAACAGATGACATATATAGGTAAAGGCGTTGACACCAGTGCAATAGTAGGCTGGCTCTTTTGGAGGCTGGAGGTTAGGGGGCAAATCCCCTAATAGACTCGAGATCCCTGTGTATTGAAATCTGTTTGGAGGTGGAGATTATTGCAAATTCAAGCTGATCCCTGAGAATGTTAGGCGATGGTATTCAAAATATGCAGATGAGCGGATTGGCAGTTTGAAGAACTACCGTAGGAAAGTGACAAGTTGATAAAGTAATGTGAGATCTGAGGAGATATTAGTATATATGAAAGGCCACAACATCATAGAAGGTGATTAGTTCAGTTGATAGATGAGTTCAATTATAGTTTATGCCAATTTCATTGCTATTCTCCCCTAACTACACCAAAAAAAAGCTATTTAAACTCAATTTGTTAGTGCTGAAGCGAGCAACACTTCTATTGCCAAATGATTATGTGATTGGATACATCAAATGAGAATTATGTATCAAACGTCTAAGCAAGGTATGAGTGTTATGAATTTGCACTATATTAGAAGACAAAAATAATGAATAGGTGGATTATGGTAAAAGACATTGGCTACCGATACAACTGGGTGAGACACTCGGAGCAGGTAATTGATTTGTTTAATAGCTATTTTAAAAGAAAAAGTTGCATAGAATTTTTAAGCGTAAGCAGTTATAAGGAGTTTTGTTTTGGCTTTTGAGTAATAGGGTTGTCTAAATGGAAAAATTAGTTATCATTTCTAAATCTGAAGGATATGACTTTCAAATATGGCAAATTAATTTTTTTTTTAATTGAAAAAGGTTTATGGGATATTGTAAGTGGAACTGTGAAAAAACTACAAAATGTAGATGAAGCAACAAAATAGATTGCTAAAGACCGTAGGGCTTATGCATCGATTGGTCTTGGCTTATCTGAAGCATATTTGCATCGCATTGATCTAATGAAGACATCAAGGGAAATATGGGATGGGCTTAGCACTTTCTCGGGTTCACGGGCTTCAAGTGTTAAAATGCCCATAAAACAAATATTGTTTGCATTGAAGATGAAAGAGGGAGATAATATTCTTCAACACATAAGTACATTTTGTTCTCTCCTTGGTCAACTTGCAAGTGTAAACTCCAAAGTCAATAACGGTAATACCAAGGCAATCTTACTTGGTAGTATGCCTCCCAATTTTGATCATAATGTTTTCACTTTGAACAAAATTAATCCTAGTTTGTAAATTTTGATTTCTTCTTTGATTGATGAAGGAAGCAAAGTTAAAAATAGTCATTTAATTATTGAGGAAAGTGATTTTCTTGCTAAGAAGTCTAACATTTCAACAAGGAAAGAATTCAAATGCTATTATTGTCAGAAAATTGGACATGTATAGATGAATTGCACTTAGCGAGCCAAAGATCTCATTGATGGGAAGTTGAAGAAAAATAAAGCTCATGCTATGACTAAAAGTGAAACACAACTTTGTGGTTTTGTGGTGCATACAAATGATTCATCTGATAATGATGACTCACCTCATGATGCCAAAATTGATCAAAGATTTACATTTTAGAGAACAGAGAAGATCCTATTGGCAGTTGGAGACAATAGAGGTAGGAGGTTAGTTTTCATCCCAAGCTAGCTTCTTGCTTAGCGATGATCTATTGCAAGAGAAACATCCTATTTGTGTCCGTGATGAAAAAAAGGGGGCTTGGCATTATGTGTCCCTTCAAGAAACAAAGGGGGAAAGATTTCTTGTGGGTTTGCTTAGTGTATTCACATTTGATTAGTGATTTGTCAAGCACTTGATGAGATGTGGACTGTTAGAGGAAAGGTGTCTCACATGAAGACATTTAGTTGGTGATTTTTACAAGAGATGAGGGATTATTTCCAGAGCACTTGAGGAGGTGTTAGACACACTTGAAGGAGATGTGGAATTTCAAAGAAAAGACATCTTAGGTGTAGCACTAGAGAAGGCATTAGATATAGATCAATGAGATGTGGAATTTATGAGGAAATGTGTCTCATTGTGCATGGAGGAAGGGAACCTTTTATGTTCTATAGTCAAGAGATCCACTAATGTAGTCAATTTGGTACTTCATCATATTCTCTAAAACAGTTATGTTCAAAACCTTTGCAATGTTCCATTCTTGTTTAGATTAATATAATAAGGGGGGAAATGTTGGTGTATTACATTGGGTAAAATTGTTAGCCTTAGTTTACATAAATAAACCACCTCCTGGTTAGTTGCCATGGCTATCTAATAGTTTAGGATTATTTCTATTGCCTATATAAAGGTATACATTTTGAATCAATGAATATCATGTTATATAAAATTATGTTTTGGTTTTCCTCTTTCAACACTTTCAATGATATAAGGCCTCTAACAGTAGCTCCTAAAGCTACATTGGAGCATGGAAGAAATTGAATGCTACTGAAAATCTAGGCTAGAAATATATAAAATGCAGAATAGGTTTAGGGATATAGTCCCCATGGATAAATAATATAGGAAGCACTTTGGGATGAAGCACATAAATTTCCACCTTCTCCCTATGATACAAGCTATACTCAAAAAGAGGTAGTAACAAAATTTGAACAAAAATAAATGGAAGAGGCTTCAATAGTAGGTGAGACTGTAGAGCTATATGATATCTCTCTACCCTAGACTTTTTCACCCCCTCTCTACCCTACAAGCCAATACAACTTTCTTCCCATCTCGCACTCAAATTCATTTGAAACTCCCAATCATTCAATTCAAAGATGGGCACTGCTATGGATCAACACTCTCCTTTGTTGGACCTAAAGACATAGACTCCCATTTGTTGGTTCATATGTTATGCAATAAATCAAAGGTGACACTTCAAATAGGAGTTGAAAATAGATAGTAATTACTGAAGATGAACATTTTTTTAACTTGTAAAATAATTTCTTTGAATTGTAGGAAAAAATTGAATGCCTTGAAATAAGCGGTCAAGGAGATGAAAGGACATATTAAAAAATTGCTCCAATTAGGTCTCCACTCTACATGTCATAGGTAAAACTTAGTGCTCTCTTTTTGTCAAATTCACAAGTTTTGTGAGGACAATAAGAAAGACTGAACTACTTTCTATAGTTTGGGTCAAGTGTGGAGCATCATAGAAGTAGATGTTATTCTTCAACTACTTACATAGGTTGAATTCCAAGTGTGAGCTATAGCTCATAGTTTGAAAAATTTGTCCTTTAAGGAGATTATTGATTTGGGTATTATTTGAGGTTATATAGAGGAAGGCTCAATCCTTTGAAGTTGAGTGGGCATCCCTTAAACTCACCCATTAGGGGTTATAGTTTTTTCAAGGATGTATTCTATTTTTTGCAATTTTGGTTTTTTAATCTACAAACTATAGAATTTTTGGGTTCTATTTCTACAGGTGAAGATTCCCTATGAGTTGCTAGAATTGTAGAGTAACTCTACATTTTCGATCAATGCACTTGAGGCATCAATAGAAATAGTGATTGTATTTTGGTTGGGTCAAGGTATTTGTGTTGGGAGCAATCTCAATGTCTTTTTTGGAGGGCTAGGTATGGTTTCTTTCAAGAGGGAGAGATGTGTGTCACTCTAGCATGTGTTCTATATCCAAATGATGGTAGGCCTTCTAATGATGGCCTGCTCCACCCTGCATCAACAACATAACAACAATAACAAATAAAATACAAGAGAAAATACTTATTTTTAATTATTCCAATAAAATAAAGAAATACAATATTCCAAACTCTACAAAATATTATCCTAATCAACTTTACAAATATGTAAGTTGGAACTACAAACCTGCCTACTTATGCTATAAACAATGCATCAGATAAAACAAATAATTACTATGGTGAAATCAATCTTCACAACTCTAAAGATGAGAAAGATCTACTAGTTCCTAAATTAATTCTCTCAATAAATGTATCCTTCAGTTCTATAATGTTTTTCAGACATAATTTTCAAGAGAAACTAATCATGTGTTAGTATTCATAGTCACTCTACTTTCACATTATTTTACTTTCAAATTATTTTTCTTTCAAATTAAAAGATAAAACAAATTAGTTTCTGGACTTCTATCAGTTTTGACTGAGTAAAATAAATCTCTTGTTAATGTCCAGGGTTACAATATGAATTAAATGTTAGAGGAGTTATAACAAATAAAAAATGTTGTGAAAAGTATAAATATACCAGGCTCAATTTTTTTTGTCTATATCAATGATGATAGTGCCTCCACCCCTAAACATGTATTTTTTTTATGACAATGTGTCATACATTTCTATGTCACTAAGTGATTCCTTTAAGGGTGCACACACAACAATAATACAAAACATTTTTTAGTACATTGAAACCTATTATGGTGAATAGGGTGGTATTTTCTAAAGTGACAAAGGTACCATTTCATTCTTAACTTTTCTTCTATTATTTTCTCAAACAATATATCTAATAGCTATAAAATATGCAATGAAAATTAAAATTAAATTGTCCAACTTCTTTCAAGGATTAAAGTGCTTCAAAACCATGTTAAAATGGTATAGACAGTATAATAAAAGTTTAAGATTGGTGCAGGAGCACCAGATGGCCACATTCTTCTTTTTGGCCATTTTGAGTCATTTTGAATTTCAATATATAATAAGGTAAAAAAAATGACCATTATTTATGTAATCAAGGCTCTTGAGATCATTTTGTGGTTTTTTGAGTCCTAAAGAAGTCATGTTGACAACAATTGCCAAAAATTGTCATCGTATCGAAAATATGTATCAATGGGTCAAATAAAGGGTTCACTGATGTGTGAAGGTATTATAGGCCTCTTTTAATCTATATTGAATGGGTTTAACTCATATAAATGTTTTGGTTTAGGTTCATGACAAGTTTGTCACCCATTTGAATAGGTGAGTTGGCAGAAATACCTCCCTTAGATTGTTGTGTTTGTTGGATGATCTGCATCAAAGATTACACCATAATTGCACAATAAAAAGAACATTATATATTGATATTCAATGTGATGATTTTTATTACATTTTATAGTGTCTTTAAATTTTTTATTTTACCATGAAAAGATACCTTATGAAAAGCAACTAACTATTAACTATTAATTATTTAACAGTCTAATTTATTAATTTATTATATATCTTATAAAGTATCTAACTAATGATTTACTTTTTTATTAGAAAAAATAGGTTTTGAGGTTACCTAAAACCCCTTACAATGGATTTTAAAGGGACCCAAAACCCTCAGATTTTACTAGGATCTGAAACCCAAAATAGATAGTAACAAATGATATATCAAAGAAAGACAACAACCAAAAACCAGCATTGCATTAGAGATAAATCAATGAAACCTAGCTAAAAAAGGGAAGAGGCTAAATCCTTCCACTAACATAAGGGTTTTATCAAGGCTCCCTTAACCTTCAATAGAAACCAAGGGTTTTTCAAAGCCCCCATAACTTGATTAATGGGTTTTACAAGGCTCCCACAATTGAAATTGAGTTTTAAAATTGGCTCCCACAACCAATAACATTTTGGGTTTTGAGAAAGCTCCCAAAACCCACATAAGAGGGGTTTTCTAGGATCCTATAACCTGTAATAGAATCTCCAGGTCACAGCCAGAGCCTGGTCCTAACCAAAAAAAAAAAAGGGCCAAACTAGGCCCTTGAAAAATGCCAACATCCAACATGTCCCTAAGAAAAGAAAAAAACAAAGGGTTTTTTTTGGCTCCCTCAACCTTGAAGAGTGTGGGATTTACAAGGCTCCCAAAACCTGAGGGTTTTACAAGGCTTCCACAAGCCACTAAGGGTTTTGAAATGGCTCCCAAAACTAGAAACATATTAGGTTTTGAAAGGGATCCCAAAACCCATGAGTTGAAGCCAACAAAGAGATACTAGCTGAAAATTAGCTCCCCACCAACAAAGCACTTATGCACCTCCATAGGGTCTAAAGAGAAATAGAAAACTAGTTGGGCCTTCCAAGCACTGTTCAACTCCACAAGATCTAGTGGAAGATACTCTAAATCACACCCAGAAATGGGAGAACTTGGTTTTTAAAAAGCTCCCAAAACCTTCAAAAGAAACCAAACACTAAACAAAAATTCACTGCCAAGTTATCCACCTCCATAAGATAAGTGTGGAAAGGAATAGTTAATTTGGTGAAGATAGAAGAACAATATTTAGCCTCCAAAAATAGGGCAACAAACACCGTTAAAAAACTCCATCTAGCAATGACCAAGTAGCTACTCCTTCGCCCTATAGAGAAGCCATTAACCTCCAAATAATAAAAAAGGAGGGGTAAAATAGGACAAGAAAGCCACTCCCAAATAGAAACCAACCCATATTAGCCAACAAAGATCCACGGGCAACATGCCCAAGAAAGTGAACTTCGAGAAAGACACAGTGCCACCATAGACCCCAAGCATAGCATTCCCCCAAAAAAGGGATGATGCGGGGAACAAAGCCACCACAAAACCCTAAAAAGCATGAGAGAGTCAAACAAACCTTGCTAACAAAAGGAAGCTTGCAACAACCAATGTACAAGGAGAAAATTATGCAAAATCTCCACAACATGGAATGCCAAAAGATCCTCGAACAAAAGGCCATCTCAAATGGAAAATATCGCAAAAGTAGAGGGGCACCGGAGAATGACAACAACAATGACAACAACAACCTCCCCTACAAGCTCCATTCCATACGAAACCTTCCTCCATAGAGAACCATAGAACACCCCCAATTTAGAAGAGCAACATAGAGAGAACCCGACAACAACTGAAAGGAAGAAGCCCCACGCAGGAGGAGAGAGAGAAAATGGAACCCATGCACCAAAGAAAGAAAGGGGTAAAGCCTGTACCATGCCTACAACACCATCACCATCCCCATACTCTCAATCGTCCTCCCCAATAGCCTCACCTCTTTTTGAAGCCCTAGCCAACAACTTCCTGCTCTTGTGTGCCATTTTTTCTAATATGTTAATGAGTTTTGCATAATTTGAGATGCATTGTGTTTCTAAAACTTGCACGCACCTCAAATTGTGGAAAATAATTAATAAAAAAATTTAAATATCTATACTATTTCCCATTTAATTTTATGTGTATTTGAAAGAATTCTTTGATACAAACATATTGAAAAATGTTAATGCATGATAGCCTCGGTAAGATAAATGATTGAATGAGAGATAGATGAAGTCTCTCATTAAAACATTTATTATCGTGAGGGGGCACAATCAAGGGATTTCTTGATCTGTCATATCCAAAAGACATGGTCGGTCAAGGCATCGCTTGACCGTACCCAGCCCACTACATATACCAAATGAAATGTGTGAGAATGGACATTGAAATAAAAATGCTCCTCCTCTCCTGCAACATAAAAGAAGACAATCAGATTTATACAACAATTCAGTGATAGATAATATATAGAACAAATTTTAATTCTGATCCACAAAATTAACATGATATCAGAGCTAGGTTTCCTTCTATAAAGCCTAACCGCCTGAAGGAAGATCCGATTAAGATCAGATTGATATCTCCTTGAAAGTCTTGAATATGGCCACATTGCAAGAACTTGTCCTCTCAAACTTAAACTACAAGCATCCCTTGTTGAAGTCAGAAATTCAGACGTATGATCAGAAAAATATGTTCTCTAGAATAAAATCAAGATACCGTGTGATTGAGAGGGAGCTTACTGATCAAGATTGAGCACTTCTGAGGTAAAAATTGTAAATATTGATTATTATTATTAATACTAATAATTATTTTATGGGCCCTGTGTAAATCATAAGGAAGTGACAACTTCCAAATGATTTCCACTTGTATTTTGAGGTTATTGGAAGGTGACAATCTTACAATAACTCAAGATTGTGGATAGAATCATCGACTGAGGCAATCCATGTACAAGCTTGTGGATAGAATCACCGATAGAGGCAATCCACACAAGAGCTCATGGATAGAATCGCTAACTGAGCAAATCCACGTAAGAGCTTGTGGATAGAATCACCGACTGAGGCAATCCATGTAAGAGCTTGTGGATAGAATCACCGACTGAGGTAATCCACACAAGAGCTCATGGATAGAATCACCGACTGAGGAAATCCACATAAGAGCTCATGGATAGAATCACCAGCTAAGGCAATCCACATGAGAGCTCATGGATAGAATCACCGATTGAGGCAATCCACACAAGAGCTTGTGAATAGAATCGCTGACTGAGGCAATCCACACAAGAGCTTATGGATAGAATTGTTGACAGAGGCAATCCACTCAAGAGTTTGTGAATAGAATCATCGACAAAGGAAATTCATATCTTGAAACTATGGTCCCAAGATAAGCATCATACGATTTATGAATATTGCTCCCAATACCTTTTACATTTATCTTACCTAGATAAGAGGGAGTGTTAATGCATGATAGCCTTGGTAAGATAGATGATTGAATAAGAGAAAAATGAAGTCTCTCATTCAAACATTTATTATCGTGAGGGGGCATGATCAAGTGATGTCTTGATCGAACATGTCCAAAAGACATGGTCGGTCAAGGCATCGCTTGACCATACCCAACCCACTACATATACCAAATGAAATGTGTGAGAATGGACATTGAAATAAAAATGCTCCTCCTATCCTGCAACATAAAAGAAGACAATCAGATTTATACAACAATTCAATGATAGATAATACATTGAACAAGATAAATTTTAATTCTGATCCACAAAATTAACAAAAAATGGTATAATCTTGTAAAAATTCAAGTTCCTTGCGGTATCTTATCCACATATCGGTACAAGCATTGGAGGTACTATCTTCCCTGTGTATAACACAAAGGTTATTTTCGGTGTACAACAATATAGTCACGATGTTTTTGGAGCAAGAATATCCGCAACTCCACTTTTTCTCTTCCCCATATTCTCCTTCTATGTTTTTCATAATACTTATGTATTACTATGTTTTATCCCCTTCCTATTCAAGAATACTTTATGATTGTGATGTTATGTACATAATTGTAAAAACATAATGATTTAGTTTTTTCTAATATATTTGTGAGTTTTGCATACTTTAAGATGCATTGTGTTTCTAAAACTTGCATGCAGCTCAAATTGTGGAAAATAATTACTAGAAAAATTTAAATATCTATACCATTTCTGATTTAATTTTATGTATCTTTGAATGAATTATTTGATACAAACATATTGAAAATGGTATAATCTTGTACAAATTCAAATTCCTTGTCGTATCTTATCCACACATCATATTAATATATTCCTACCACTTTTTGGACGCTGCTAAACTAGATCCAACACATGTAATGTCTTCCCTATATATAACATGAATGTTGTCGAGATGTTTTTGGAATCAGAATAGCCACAACCCAACTTTTTCTCTTCCCCATATTCTCCTTCTATGTTTTCATAATACTTATGTATTACTCCTTTGCATATATTTTCTACTATGTTTTAGCCCCTTCCTATTCAAGTATACTTTATGATTGTCATGATATGTACATAATTGCAAAAATAGTATATCCTAGTATAACATTTTATAATTCAAAGTTGACTAAATTTCAAACTTTAATTTTCTTAGCTAAGACTAACTAGGTACAAGTTTGTGTGATATTTGTTTGTGTTCTTGTATTTAAAGATATTTAATACATCAATTTCAATCATCAAAGAATAAAGAAATAATTTGCATTTATACACTTCAATTGGGGTTCCAAAAGGAATCTAATTCTAACCAAAAACAATGGTAAAAGGTATTCTTAGTTATTTATAAATATTCATGTCCCCAAATATCAAGAAAAAACAATCAAGATACTTCAAATAAATTAAACTAATTTACAATGACACAAGAGCACTCAACACCTTTCTAATCTAGGATTCATGCTTACATAAAGACAATAAAAAACTCAATTACAATGTAGCTACAAATTCATTAATAATTGTACCTAATTGAAATCTTCTTCATTTAGTTATATATTGACTTATCACATGATTTATATGTTTTTTCTATTTATATTTTATTCATTTTAATTTATTAGACTCAACTTTCTAATTATCAATTATTACACCCAAAATAATTAATCAAAATTAATTATACTAACACATATTCTATTTAGTTATAAGATTTTAAAATACTTGAAAATGTTATTTATAAATTTAATAACAATTAATACAATTAAAATATAATAGGATTAATATGAAAGCACTTTGATTATGCTCTACAACTAGGGCACGAACCTCAGAGGTGTCGTTGGTTGTAGGATGCCACCGCATGCTAGGGCTCCTTGGCCTTTTTGGGAAGCCCTCGGAACATTTATTACACACCCTGCAATAAATGGCGATGAATAAAGGTGTTCCTAATAACCTAAAACCGCCCATTCCTTCCTCCATGAATGGACTAGAGCATCAGAAAACATTTAGCTAAGCGATGGAGGGCAAGCAATTTTCATTCGTTGAAGATGCAAAGTTCGAACCTGCTCTCCACCATGAAGATGAAGCCAATCTCGCGCGAGCACAAGGTGAGCTCTCCCCCTCGAAACGCATCACCATTAAACCAAATGATTCAGTTCTTTCGGCCATTTCTTCTGAGATTTCTAGACTTAGAGATTCAACTATTTTTTTCGCTGCCTTTGATGTAAATAACTTACCATCTCATCAATACATGAACAAATGGTTGCAAGATGTGTGGGTCAATAAACTAGGGTTTCACTTTTTGTTTTGTAGAATGATTCAAAAGGGTTTGTTTTTAATTTTCTTTGACAGTAAAGAAAGCCAAAGCAAAATTGTAAATAAGCAGTTCTGGTCGGTAGGGAATTCATCTTTTAGGGCAGTTCGTTGGGACCCTAAGGCTTGTAATGATGAAATTATTGCCCTTTCCTGCCCGAAATGGATAACCATTAAGAATGTCCCGCCCTTCCTCTGGTCCTGTATTGACAAAATTGCAGAACCCTTGGAGAAAATTGTAAAAATTGACTCTTCTCCCTTGGTGCTCCCTCATCTTGATGCTAGACTTCTCATTGCCTTCAAACCAGGTATGGTGTACCCTACTGAAATTGATATTTGCCTTAACAATAAATCTTACTATTGCTTAATTGAGTATATGGGTGGAATTGATGCCTATCACTTTTGTAAGATTAGTGGACACTTTAGAAGTAAATGCCCCTTATTGACAAATAAGCCTTCAAAGTCTAAGACTCATCCCTTCGGTCCCCCCCTCCCCTGTAACTAGGCCCTCACCCTCTGAACCTACCCCCTCTTCCCCACCTCATGTCCATTCCTCACCACCCCCCCGTACATTTTCATCTTCCCCCTCTCCGCTCCCCCACAACCTTCTGCCTTCCTCCTTAGCCCCCTCAATGGTTGACTCCATCCTAGACTACAACAATGCTATCAAGGTGGCCCTCTCTGCTACCCATTCTGCCCCCTTTAACCACTCTGAATATGTTGATGCCCCTGCTCTTTTCTCAACCTTGAGAATCCTAAATGCCCAATAGTTAGTGATGGAAAAAATGAGAAAAGCAACTGAAGCCAGGAAAATTATTGAGCAAAACCTTATTAATCAGAAATTAGAAATTGAAGCCTCTTGGTGCCAGTTATCTAACCTTGAGGACATGGATAGGGGTGTTCCAATTATAGCAGATACCATTAGTAGGGCCTCAGTCTAGGACCCTAAACTACCCGCTTGTAAGGAACTTACTGGACTCAACATTGATGAAATCCCTACCTTGCAAGGGGAAATGGGAAGACCTACTATGGAGGAGGTCCCAACAAACCCTCTAGATGCTCCCTATATCTTAGAGGCCTCTAGGGGAGACCCTACTAGTGATATCTCTTATACTTATAGCACCCCTATTATTTCCCTTAAGGCAAAGCTAACTGCCACTCAAGGTGTGGAGAGCAGCATAGACCCCTTCACTCTTGTGAGCACCAACTTTGAACAAGGGCTGGTAGATACTCAAGATGGATTTACTATGGTTAAAAATAGGAAAACTAGAAGGAAGAAATCTCCTAAGAATAGTAAAGATAGTGCTAAACAGAAGGAATCCTTAGGTCCTAAACAAATCTTTGAGGAAAGGAAAAAGAGAGGTAGACCCTCCTCTTCTATTGCATTTGATGCTACCAATATTGTAAACAAAGAGGATTGGTCGAAGTGCTTTGATGGATTTAAATCCCAAACTGACCCATCCCAACCAAGTGAATCCTGCTAAAAATAATCTCTTGGAACATCAGGGGCCTTGAGGCCCCTCATCAGAAATACATCATAAAGAGATTTCTTAATCCACATAAGAATATGGATTGCCTCCTCTTGCAAGAGCTAAAAGTTGTGGGCTTTACCCTGCAAATCGGTCTCAAATGTATCTGGAGGGAGGCTACCTCTTTTTACACTAACCATACCAAAGGAAAAGGAGGCACAACCATACTCCTTAGTCCTAAACGGGCCAACAAAATGGTTAACTGGGGACAATCACCTTGTGCTAGGGCTATATGGGTCTCTATTCAAATGGGGAACCAGAAGTTTGGAATCTTCTCTATTTATGCCCCGAATGACTATAGAGAAAGGGGAGAACTATGGAACTAGCTAGCAGGGCTAGATGATAGTCCTTGGATTATTGGGGGAGACTTCAATGTGGTTGAATCTTCCAATGACAAAAAAGGGGGCAACAAATTTGAATGGAAGGGAATGGAAAGGCTACAATGGGATAGAATGATTAATAAATTACACCTTTTTGACCCTATTGCTAGAAGAAAAGACCATTTGAACACTATATGGTACACTTGGTGTAACTATGAATAGTTGAATAAAAGGATCTACTGTAGACTGGATAGACTCTACTTCAATAAATGCCACTTTGAGATTGGCAAAGGCCCTAATGGAGATCATTATCTTGTCTCTCCATTTACCCTGTCACATCACCACCCGATAATATAATGGGAATTGACTTCTCTCCAGTTGGTCCCCCCATCTCCTCTAGACCTCCTTCATTTATCCTCAATACTAGACTCCTAGAAGATGAGGACCTTTTCTCTACCCTAGCCTTTATCAGATTGTTTAACAAGAAGAATCTTAACTGGCTCTCTAGAATAGATGAATGGAATACAAACATTAAAACTTGGACCACCCTTTATCAAACAGTGGGGAAAAAGAAGGCCAAAGATGCCAGGAGGATAGAAAGATTACTTCAGGAGGATCTATGCACTGCTGAAATGAATCTTCAGAACTCCCCTAATGATGAAAATCTGACTTGCACTCTGATGACAATTGAAGACCACCTCAGAAAGTTTCAAAACCAGAAAATTAAAGGAGTAAAAACCAAGTCCAAACTAAATTGGTTGAACTTGGGAGACAAGGGGTCCAAATTCTTCTTCCATGTACTCAAAGTTAAGGAGGCAAAAGAGAACATCAATTCTATATGGGATAACGACACTCATATCACAGACTCCTAGGGGATCCTAGAATGTTTCTCCCACTATTACCAGAAGCTTTTCACTTCAGATGAAGTAAATGATGACCATAGACATGCTAGAGAGCTCATTAAGCAATTGACCCCATCCAAACTTAATGCTGAGGACTTTAAGTTTGTAGGGCACCCTATCTCAAGGGAGGAAATTACAATGGCCATCTCCTCTATGGGCAATGATAGATCCCCTGGACCAGATAGATTCCCAGTGGAGTTCTATAAGAAAAATAATAGATGGATTGTACGAGACCTCCATGACCTGTATCTGGAGGCTATTACCAAAGGAACCCTAGGCAAAGAGATCAATCAAGGGCTTATAAAAATCATCCCTAAGGAGGGAGACAAGAATTTGATTAAGAATTGGAGACCTATCACGCTACTAAATGTATCTTATAAAATAATGGCCAAAGTGGTTGCCAGCAAGTTGATTAGAATCCTGCAAAAAATAATTAGCCCCACTCAAACAGGTTTTGTCAAAGGTAGGTATATCCTTGAGAACTTGGTGACCTATTGGGAATCACTTGAGTGGGCAAAGGTCTTTGGTCAGAATGGGGCTATGCTCTTAATAGACTTTGAGAAGGCATATGATAGAATAGAATGGGGATTCATAAATCAGATGCTAGTTAGTCTGGGCTTTCCAGAGTCCTTCTGCAACATTGTTGAAACACTACTTTGTGATGCCAATGTTGTTGTTGATGTAAATTGATTAAGATCTGGCAACATCATTCTCTCCAGATACATTAGATAGGGTTGTCCACTTTCCCTGACCCTATTTGTCTTGGATGTGGATGCTATGCACTATATCCTAAAGGATTTCAGTTTATCCCCTAGGGTCAAAGTTATTTCACTCCCTAACAAAGAAGAAATCATCAATATCCAGTTTGTAGATGACACAACTATTTTTTTCTCCCTAGATGAGGAAAACTTAACATCTCTTCTTCACAACATTGAAATCTTCTACAAACCCTCAGGCAGTAGAATTTCCCTTCATAAATCTATCTTGCTAGGTTGGATAGAGTCCCCTCCTATCTGGTTGTCTAAGTTTGATCTGAAGTGGGGAGGACCAAATACTATCATCAGATACCTGGGCATTACCTTCACTGTCTCCCCGAATTTAAAAGAAATGTGGGAGTGGTTCAGAAATAAGGTGGATAAGAAGCTCACTAAATGGAACCGGAACTTCCTTTCCCTAGTAGGTCATTTTTAGGTCTGTCAGAAACTATTATCCTCATATGATATATATTGTTCTTTAGCCTGGCTATTCAGCAATTACCAGTTCAACTATATACAAAAAAAATCAAGAACTTCCTTTGGTCAGATGGGAAGGGCAACAAGAAACAACATGTTGTCAAATGGGATTGGTGTATCAAATCTCAGATGCAAGGAGGTATGGGCCTCAAATATCTCAAACTCCAGGGAATTGCACTAGCTGCCAAATGGATTTGTAAAGCCCTTGATGGGCATGAACCTTGGAAAGTTCTTGTTAGACACAACATTCAATGCTCCACCCCAAAAATAGAAAAAAATGGGAAGAACCTACCCATGCGAGACCTGATTGCTGGGAATTTTGAGGTCTCCCCTATGGGTTTAGAAGTCTTCAAGTCTATATGGAAGGCTTGGAACCATGTTATGAAATTCATCAGCAATAAGAGCATTATAGATAAGAAGGGCTCTCTCAATCTGGGAAGGTCTATATGGTGGAATGCTCTGCACAATGGGAAACAATTATCCTGTCTTCAAGGATGTTCTGCCCTGAAATGGCACAATTGGGGACTGGTCACATTTGAACACATTCTGGAAGAGGGTATTTTGATCTCCTAGGAGACTCTCTGCTCCAAATTTAACCTTCCCCTCTACCAAGCCAGAACCTACAATGTCTTTAAGGCTGCACTTACTCCCATCCTCCCCTCTCCTAACCCCTCCTCACTCTCCCCATTAGCCTCCCTCTACTGGATAGATGGCTCCCCCCTCCCACTATTTAAGGCCACAATGATCTACTCTACCCTTTCTGACTCTGTATAAATTCTTGAACACCTTAACAGCACCTGGAACCTTTCCTAAGATACAAAAAAATGGCATGCTAGACTCTTGAGGTTCTGGTCTAACCCGACTAAGCCAAAAAAGAATTTTTTTGCTTCGAGACTCCTGCTTCATAAACTGCCACTTAAGGATAACAACAGTGATCCCCTACTGTGTAAACTTTGCCATGTCCTTGAATTAGTATATCACATTTTCTTTGAATGTAATTTTGCCAAAGAAGTCTGGAATCTGTTTGGTATCTCAGTTAATAACAATTGTTTTTCTGTTGAAGAGATGGCATTTGGTTATGTTAGAGGTGGCAAGAAATATGCTAATCTTTTCTAGTCTGCTTTCTCCTTGTAAATTTTGTGGATCATTTGGAAATCTAGGAATGATGATGTGTTTAATGGAAAGGGTAGAAACCTCACTAAGTCTCTTAGGAGACTCATCCGCTACCTTGTTGCTATGCAGGTCATAGTGGTACTATGTTTGGAGGAAGACAAATTCGACTAGTGGCTAAAGAATGGAACAACCCTGGTATTCATTTGAGAGCTCTCACATGGCTTCACTTGGGATCGTATAGGAAGCAACAAGACTCATTTTGAGTAGGGGCTGATGAGATTCATGCAAGAGATGGAGGCACGACAGCAGAGAGAGGACTTTATTGAGCTAGAGCTGTAAGGCCTACCCTCCTACCCCTTCAGAGATCAGTTTGTACAAGGAAATGTGTTGGTCTAGTGTTAGGGAGAGCTAGGTTGGACTGCATGGCTCCCCCCCGTGGGCGACAACAATGATCTTGACTCCTCCTTTGTGTTTAGCTAGCTGTATACCTTATGTTTTATTTTGCTATGTCTCTCATTTTGTGTAATTTTGTAATTCAGCTCCAATGTATATGATCTTATATCATGACTCATGATCTCGCCTGACATGGCTCTAGCTGCAATCTAGGTTTTAACTCTTTTGCTAGCTATTAGTTATCTAGCCAAGAATCTCGAATTTTTGTAATTGCTGATTATATGATGCTTAATACAAAAAAATTAAAATATATTAAATCTATTTATTTTGATGATACTCGTAATACTATGTTGCCATTGCATGAAGATTGCATTAATGAAGTATAGTGTTGTCATTGATGTCAATAGAAACTGTTAATGGAGTTGTGTTGCAACTAGTAGTGATGTAGTAATGTAGTCAATAGTATAGCAGTGATGGAAACTGGTACTGGTATTTGAAGCAGAGTGATCAACCGGTAACCCCAACCAGTTGATATACCAAACCCTAACTGATAGATCTTGGTGAATCAATTGTGTTGATCTATGATCGAAGATGGAGATTCCACATTTTCATGATGCACATGATGAGTTTAAAAGTCGTATGGAGATAACTGTTTTATCTTGGGAATGAGAAAATGCATAGCATGAAGTGAATAATGAGTTATAAGATCCAATGTGCATTGATCTAGGAGTGGTCGAAGTTGTCTTCAACAATGTGCAGTTGATTGCTATGTAATCCAATAGTCATGTTTGAACCAATGTGTTTGTAATCTCTATGAGATCTTAGGTTTTTTGTTGTGTTATCGACCTATTGTATTTCTTGTTAAGGTCGATTATTTATTTGTAATTGTATTGGTAATTTGGTTAAGTGTTGTAGTGTGATTGATTGTCAAACCAGAAGGAGGTTCTACAGAATGTTTTGAAGGCATATAGGAGCATAAAAGGATCTGACTAAGCAAGATAGTGCTATTACCAGATCAGCAAAAACCCTCTTGTTCTCTAACCATTACAATAGTAAAATCCCTTAACTGGGTAAGCTTTAATAGTCTTGGTGTTGTCTAAATCCTCTAACCAGGTGATCCATTAGCTTGGATTTGAAATCCTCTATCAAGGTTACTCCTAATAGGGTATTGTAGTCAATCCATTAACCGGGTGGTCCTTAACTAGATCTTCTCCTAATAGGGCATTTTTGTAAAGCTTCTAACAAGGATTGGCTCCTAATAAGGAAAACTTCAGAAGAGTTTAGAATACTTGTGGGTATTCATCCCCACTGTTTTTTTTCCCATTCAGGTTTCCACGTCAAAAATCATTGTGTCATGTGGTGAATGATTTTATGGTTATATGTTTTGATATGGTTTATGTGATTAACTAGTACAGACACTTAGATATGATTAGATGACCACAAGTGATCTGAAATGAGTTATTACTTATGTTAGTAAAGTGGTTTAATATTCTGGTTAAATGGTACGTGAGTTTCAAATCTATTACATTGTATCATTGATGTTTTGGTCAATCAGTAAGTTTGTTAGTCCAGATGTTGTTTTTGATGCAGTGTCTAAACCGATTAGTTCAGTGAATGGTTTATCAGTTGGGATTAATTTTGGTGAAAGTTTAGTTTGTTTTCTATCTACTGATTCACCCCCCTCTCCATAGTTGACCAGATCCTTATTGTTTCATCATATTATCAATTGGTATCAGATTTGTCCAGGTCCTCTTGTTATTAAGCCTAATAGCTTGAGGAAAAGATCTAAGAGAACATGATGAAGAAAGAAGGTCTGAAGTTAAATAGGGAAAACTACAAAATCTAGAGTGAGATGATGAAGATCTATATCAAGACTCTAGGAAGCCAATATTGGGAACATGTTCTTACTAAATATAACTTTCCTAGTGGGATTTTGTCAGATGATCAAGAGAAGGAGCAAGAGAAGAACAATCAAGCATTGGAGGCCATTATCAGTTCCTTTTTTGATTCATAGTATGTTGATGTCCATGGTTTGGAGACTACTTTTGAAGTGTGGAAGAAACTTGAGGATATCTTTAGTGGTGATGAGCATGTGATGATTGCCAAAGAGGAGAGTGTGAGAGGTGAATTTGATGATATACGGATGGCGGAAGGTGAAAACATTCAATAGTATGGTTAGAGGATCAAGGAGATAGTTGGTGAGATCAAAAGTGCTGGTGGTACAATGGAGGATACCATAGTGAGTAGCAAGGTGTTGAGAACCCTTCTACTAGTCTACGCTATCCGAGTTGCAGCCATTCAGGAACTCAAGTCTATTGATAAATCAAAGGTAACTCTTGACTCTATCATTGGTAAATTGAATGCATTTGATTTAAATGGTTTTGATGGAAGTGTTCAGAGATCGGAATCTGAATTTAGAGCCTTGGTTTAAAATCCACCAGTAAGGAAGAGCAGAGAAGTGAGCCATAGTCATGAGTCCAAAATCTAGTAGAGAGGTTGATGATGAAGACAGTCTGATTGAGCTTAAAGCATTGTTGGCCAAGTGGTTACCCAAAGGTACCGGTAAGTACATAGGTAAATTACCTTTGAAGTGTTTTGCATGTAACCGGATTGGACATATTGCTAATAATTGTACAAATAGAGATAATGAGTAGAAACATGAGAAGTATAAGAAGTACAAAGGCAAAGGTAAAAGAGATTGTCTCATCGTAGTGGATGGAGGAATATAAAGAAGATGCAAATGAGGAAATTGTCTTTGTTGCTATTAAAGAAGAGACATCACATCAGAAGGCATTAGTCTCTCGCATGGATAGTTCTAATGATTGAATTATAGATAGTAGTTGTTCACACCACATGATTGGTGATCGTAGTAAGTTTCTTACTTTAAATGAATTTGATGGAGGTGTTGTGAGATTTGGGAATGACTCACCCTACATGTTAAAAGGAAAGGGAACCATCTCTCTTAACGATAAGAGAAATTAAAATGATGTCTATTGGGTTGAAGGACTAAAACACAATCTATTGAGTGTTGATCAACTCGATGAAAAAGGTTATCAACTAGAATTCAAGAATGGGATGTGCAAAACCTATGGAAGCAAAGGTGAACTAATTGCAATTGGCAAGCAGACAAAAGGTAACTTGTTTCACCTAATTTTTAAAGTTAAAAATTATTTAATTGCAAAAGTAGAAGATAGTTGGCTTTGGCATCGAAGATTCTATCAGGTAAATTTTGATAACATTGTAAAAGTTAGTAAGTCCAAATTAGTAAGAGGTTTGCCTGAGTTGGACAAACCTGTGAATGCTCTATGTAAGGAATGCTAGTTAGGGAAGATGACATCCTCAACCTTGAAGAGCAACTCTTTCTCAGAAGAACACTTTCTAGACTTGGTTCGTACCGACCTTTGTGGACCAATAAGGACTAGGAGTATTCAGGATGATCGATATTTCATGATTTTTACTAATGATTGCTCAAGAATGATGTGGGTCAAATTACTCAACGAAAAAATAGAATCCTTTAGCAAGTTTAAGGCATTCAGAGCCTTAGTTGAAAAAGAAAGTGGAAGAAAGATTAAGTGCTTAAGAATTGATCAAGGTGGTGAATTTACTTCAGAGGAATTCACTAGATACTTTGAAGACAATGGAATTAAGAGTAAATTTTCTACACCTAGGACACCACAACAAAATGGTATTGCAGAAAGGAACAACTGGTCAATTTTTGAAGCTCTTAGGACTATGCTAATTCAAGGATGTGTAGGTAAGACATTTAAGAGAGAAGCTATTAGCACAACTGTCTACACAATGAACCATATACTGGTTAAAAGAGGTAAGGATAAAACTCCTTATGAATACTGGAATGGTAGACCACCTAATGTCAGCTACTTTAAGATTTTTGGTAGCAGATGTTTTATCAAGAGAGGTGACTATGCTGGTAAGTTTGATGCCAAGAGTGATGAAGGCATATTTCTTGGTTACTCCACCAAGAAAAAAGCTTACAAGTGTTACAGCAACCAGACAAAGAATATCATTAAAAGTGTAAATGTCCAAGTTGATGAGTTTTCTGAGAAATAAGGTGAATAAAGAAGAAGAACCTTACACACTATTTTTGGAACCAAAACTGGTGAAGCCAAAAGTTGAATAATAGATCAGAGAAGCCCCAGTTCAACCAGAACAGGGAGATTCTACAAAAGATGAAGAAAGTGAAGAGGAAGAAGAACTTGAAGACCATGATCATGTTATTCCAAGGTATGTTAGACTCAATCATAATCCTGATCAGATTATTAGAGATAAAGATTATGGTGTGTTAACCAGAAGAAGAGTAAGAGAGAATTCTTGTATGATCTCCACTATTGAGCCTCGAACAACAAAGGAATCTTTTGGAGATGATCACTGGATAAAGGCTATGGAAGAAGAACTTGACCAGATTGAGAAGAACAATACATGGACACTAGTACCCAAACCGGAGAACAAGAATGTAATAGGTACAAAATGGGTATCCAGAAATAAACTGAATGAGGATGGAGTAGTAGTTTGAAATAAAGCCATACTGGTATGCAAAGGATATGCACAAGAAGAAGGTGAAGACTATGGTGAGACATTTGCACTTGTTGCAAGATTGGAAGGAGTTGGGACTCTACTTGCATTTGCAGCATTTAGAGGATTCAAATTATTTTAGAAGGATGTGAAGTCAACATTTCTAAATGGAATATTGGAAGAGGAAGTCTACACTGAACAACTAGATGGTTATGCTTTAACTGAAGCAAAGGATATGGTTTGAAAACTACATAAGTCACTATATGGTTTGAAGCAAGCACCTAGGGCATGGTATGAAAGATTACATTCTCACTTAGTGAAGATTCATTTTCAAAGAACCATTGAAGACAACAATATATATATCAAGACTGAAGGAGATAAGATACTGGTTAGTGAGGTATTTGTGGATGATATAATTTTTGGAGGAAATGATGATATGTGTCATGGCTTTTCCAGTGAAATGAAGAATGAGTTTGAGATGTCATTGGTAGGTGAAATAAAATGCTTCATAGGTCTTGAAATTCAACAGATGAAGAAAGGTATTTTCATCACATAGTCCAAGTATGTGAAAGAAGTATTGAAGATATTTGGAATGGGAGACTGTAAACCAGTTGGAACACCAATGGTTATAGGTTGTAAGCTATGTAAGGACGATGATTATGCATCAGTGGATGAAAAGGGTATAGGTCAATGATAGGTAAACTACATTATGTTGTCCACAGGAGGCCAGACATTGCTCATGCAGTAGGATTAGTTGCTACATTTCAGAAAAGCCCTAAGGAGACACATATGGTAGCAAATAAAAAAAAATTCAGATATTTGAAAGGCACAATTGATTATGGATTATGGTATCCATATACAAATAACTTTGATTTGAAAGTATATACAGATTCATCTTGGATAGGAAATGTTGATGACAAGAAGAGTACAACTGGAGGATCTTTCTTTCTTGGAGGAAGGCTAGTGTCTTGGAGAAGAAAGAAACAAAATTGTATATCATGGTCAATTGTAAAAGATGAATATGTTGTAGTGTATATGAATTGTACCCAAGCAATCTAGATGAAACAAATTCTGGAAGGTTTCAAGTTGAAGATTATAGAAATGGTAAGGATTTTCTATGATAACACCAATGCAATAAACATTTCTAAGAACTTGGTGTTGCGTGCTCAAACCAAACATATTGAGCTAAAGTATCATTTCTTGAAAGAGAAAGTACAAAGTAAAGATGTGTCAGTAGAGCATGTATCTACTAAGGAACATCTAGCGGATATATTTACTAAACCTTTACTTAAGGCTACTTTTGAGCATCTTAGAGGTAAGTTAGGGGTTGTAACCCTACATGAAGTCAATTAAGCCGATGTGGAAGACATAAATCTTAGAGATTATTGAAGATCTTGAAGTAGGATTGGTGTAGAGTGGAGTTATTCTAAAGGGGGAGCAACAAGTTTAAAAATGTTGTTGTAGATTGGTAAAGCATGGAATGGTTAACCAGTTGATATTGGCATTGGTGTGAAAGGGGGAGAAGAACTTTATGATTGATGGGGAGAAGAATCATGTATGATTGATAGCCAGTTACTACCTGAAGACATGAATATATAGTTGAAGAAGAGTTCATGAAAAAATGAAAACTAGCAAGGATTCCTACACCTGTGTATGTACATTACTCCTAATCATCACAATCAAAGGGTACTGATATGTGTATTTCTATCAATGCCAAAGGAGGAGATTGTTGGAATTGCATGAAAAGTGCATTGATGAAGTAGAGTGTGGTCATTGATGTCAATAGCAACTGGTAATGGAGTTGTATTGCAACCGGTAGTGATGCAGTAATGCAACCAATAGTAGAGGAGTGATGGAAACCGGTATTGGTATTTGAAGTAAAGCAATCAATCGGTAACTTGAACTAGTTGATATGCCAAACCCTAACCAATGGAGCTTGGTGAATCAGTTGTGTTGATCTGTGATCAAATGGTGATCAGAGATGAAGATACCACATTTGCATGATGCACATGATGAGTTTCAAAGTGGTTTTGGCACGTAGAGATAACTATTTTATCTTGGGAATGAGAAACTTCATAACACGAAGTGAATAATGCGTGATGAGTTACAGGATCCAATATGTGATGATCCAGGAGCAGTCAAAGTTGTCTTGAATAATGTGAAGCTAATTGCTACATAATCCAATGGTTAGGTTTGAACCGATATGTTTGTAATCTCTATGAGATCTTAGGTTTTGTATTGTGTTACCGACCTAATGTATTTCTTTTTAAGGTCGATGAGTTGTTTGTAATTATGTTTGAAATTTAGTTAAGTGTGGTAGTGTGATTGATTTCTGAACCAGAAGGAGTATCTGTAGAATGTTTTGAAGGCAGATAGGAGCATAAAATGATCTGACTAAGCAAGATAGTGTTGTTACTAGATCAATAAAAACCATGTTGTTCTCTATCCATTACAATAGTTAAATCCCTCAACCAGGTAAGCTTTAATAGGCTTGGTGTTGTCTAAATCCTCTAACGAGGTGATCCATTATCTTGGATTTGAAATCCTCTATCGAGGCTACTCCTAACAGGGTATTATAGTCAATCCCTTAACTAGGTGGTCCTTAACTAGATCTATTCCTAATAGGATATTTTTGTAAAGCTTTGAACAAGGCTTGGCTCCTAACAGAGTGAACTTCAAAAGAGTTTTGGATACTTGTGGGTATTCATCCCCACCATGGTTTTTCCCATTTGGGTTTCCATGTCAAAAATCATTGTGTCAAGTGGTGAATGATTTTGTGGTTATATGTTTTGATATGCTTGATATGATTTACTCATAAATCCACTTAGATATGATTAGATGGCCGGAAGTAATCTGAAATGAGTTATTATTGATGTTAGTAAAGTGGTTTAATATTTTGCTTAAATGGTATGTGAGTTTTAGATCTGTTACATTGTATCATTGATATTTTGGTCAATCGGTAAGTTTGTTAGTGCAGTTGCAATTTTTGATACAGTATCTAAACCGGTTAGCCCAGTGAATGGTTTATGAGTTGGGATTAAGTATGGTGAAATTTTAGTTTATTTTCTATCTACCGATTCCCTACCCACCCCTCTCAATAGTTGACCAGATCCTTATTGTTTCATTATATAATCATACTATTATTATGAGGGGCAGATGGTGGCTAGTTAGAGTTAGCAGGTTTAGTTACAAGGACATGTTAATATTTGACTATTTTTTATGGTTGACAGTGGCTCTCTGTGATTGGCTATTGGTGGATAGGGTTTTGTTGTTGTTATGTGGCTTTTTTGTTTCATAGATTTAGGGCCTTATCCCTACTAACATAATCAAAAGCAATTTTACTTGATTATTTTTAATATATTTCTTTGTTCATCTTCAGCTATTTTTATGCAATTATCTAAAAATTTTAAAATAAATTTCAAGTTATTTTATTCTAAATAATAATTATAGATTGTTACATGAATGTAAATGGGTTTTCTATCAAAAAATATCATACTAAATTCTTTTTTGTTTTCTACTCTAAACTAAACACATTATTCACAACTTTCCTATATCTGTCTATATCCACCTCTCTCCCCTTCTCTTCCCCCCCCCCCCCCCTCTCTCTCTCTCTCTCTCTCTCTCTCTCTCTCTCTCTCTCTCTCTCTCTCTCTCTCTCCAATTTCATCCCCTATTTCTCTCTCCTTATCTCCATCTTCATTTGGTTATATTTACTTCTCTATCTCTCTCACTCTCCCCCTATATATCTCATTAAATCTCTATCTCTCTATCACTCTATCTCACAATTTATATGTATCTCTATCTCTCCTTCTCCCTCTTCCTCTATATCTCTATACCCTCTCTATCTCCCTTTCTTGCTCTACACTTATTCTCCCTCTACCTCTCTCTATATCTCTATTTATTTCTCTTTATCTTCCTCTCTCCCTCTATATTCCTCTTCCCCCTTCTATGTCTAAACATTTCCCCCTTACTCTTTCCAATTTTTTTTTGTATTTTCTACTCCAAACTAACAACACTATTGGGAGGACCAATATGTCTCTTTTTATATGATTATATTTTTATTCTATAGTTTTATCTTTATTCTTGAAGAAAAAATAGATTTTATATAGGGGCACTTTTAATCTCTCATAATTAATAGTTTTATTTTTAATCTATTTTTATTCTACTCTTTTCCTATATTAAAATAGTGTATAAATATATTTTTTATTTTTTATATATGTTTATCTAAAATATTAACATACTAATCTTGTAATGAAAATAATATTAAATGGAAAAATAAATAAAATAACTTTTTGTCTCTTATGCATTTGAGTGTCATTAACACATCACATTAATGGCTTCATTTTTTTTATTAACAAAGGTTTTTGCATCCATATATGAACTTAATACACCACCTATACTCCTTTGAGTAACCCTTATTGCCACAATTTGAAACTTTACTTTATGCATACCTAGATATTTAAAATTGTAGTTTCCCTTAAAATTCTTATCTCTTGTCTTAGTAATTTTTTTTCTCGGATATGCATCTTATCACAAAACTACTATAAAACTCATCCTACACAAACCTTTTCTTAGTTTCCTCACTTAATAAAAAGCTATTCTTCACTTTAAAAAATTCTCATAGTTTTTTCCTTTTAAGTGGTGTATCATTACTTCTTATGCAATGACAAGGTTTTTGTAGCATAAGAAATTATACAACCATATAATATCACATTTAATATTACACTCACTCTAAAACCTATGTTGCATTACCATAATTTCAAAATAGGATATTTTTATTGTATTTTTCATTTTCTTTTCTTTGTTTTCCCTAATGTTTTATAATTTTGTTTGGTTTAAATTTCCAGATGATAGTATGATGCATGATCATTAGCATAATGTATTATTGTCCCATACTAATGATGACCTACACTAGGAATATAACTATTCTAAACATATTTATGATAACTATATGCCTTGTATCCTCTCGTTGACATCATTCAAACATTTTTGTTTCATTCTCCCAATCTCCAATATTAAGAAAAAAAATTTGAAATACCCAAAAATACTCTTGCTAGAAAACTATAAAATATTTCCATTGATACAAATTTTTGTACTAGCATTCTATATGTGTAGACATTGTCATTGTAATTTTTTCTTTTATAAAGATGCAATGGAAAATAAAATAAAATACAATTTTCCTCTTGAATACTTCAAATTTTAGAGGGGTTGATGCAAATTATGGGGACCTAGAGATAGCTTTTCAGCTGATATTAAAGACTTGATGCTTTATGCTTTTATCGAAGTGAAATAGATCTTTTTATTAAATCCCAATGTCATGTCTTAATATGATGACCCGAAGATTTATGATTAAGCGTGCCATTTTAGAGTTACTTCTATTTACTTCACATGTTTTCTGGGTATTTTTGGACGCTCTCTAGAAGTTTCCTACTCTGCATTCTACAACCATTGGAGACATTATGGGAGGAGAAAGCAAAAGGATTCAACCCTTAAATTGCAATGAGTGTAGGAAAAATGAAACTATATGGCATATTATAGAGCATGAGGGGCTTACCCCTTTCATAGAAAGATTGCATGGAGCTAATGTTAATGTTACTAAGAAATTCGCTAAGGGTTTCAAGGATGGGAAAATTCAAATCGAAGGCAGGAAGGTGGAGTTAGATGAAATGTTAATTGTGGAGGTTACAATACTTTTAATGGAAGGCACAAAATTTTATACAGAGAAAAATGTTTGATGCTAATGTTATCCAATTTCCTAGAAATGAGAAGGAGAGGGATAAGCTCACCAAAGTCAACAATAGTAGCTACAACACTGGTAATATCAAATCAATTTGGTGTTTTATTCTTGTTGTTTTGATGAAATGTATAACTCTGGATGATTGATACACTAGGGCCTATGGGAACCATTTTATTTTACTCAATCATTTTAGGCAAAACGTTTGCATTTCATTTCCTTTTTATCTCATGAATTCTATCAATGCCAGTATCAAGGACCATAGAAATAACAAAAATTCCCCTATTCTTCATAGGGGTTTTATTTTTTTATTCTTTCAACATGTTAGGACCTTGCCTTCCCCTTCCTCTAGGGTTTCAGATGGGTCTAGTGATTGTAAAGAACAAGGGTTTGTGAGCCTTTCCTCTAAAAAGGTAGACTGGAATACTGGAATGAAGGTGTCAGATTCAAAGTCTAAGTCTTCCCTAAAGGTTGGTGATAAAAAGAAGAAGGGTAGAGCCTCCCCTTTCTTTGTTTCTAATTTTGAATCCCACCCTTCTAATGATTCCTTACTGGATAAGACTATCCAAGCCCCTTCTCATACTAATAGACTTCCCTTCTGGAATGACCTCAATGCCAACTCTTCTTTCCTCAATTTAGATAGGGAGAATCTGGATGATATTCTAGTTGTTGTCCGTGATGTTGCGGTAGATAATTTCAAAATGTTCAAATGGGATTTTTATGAGATAAACTGTATAAAAATCAAAGTTTGGGAAATGAATAATAGATAGGAGAATCAAGTTGCAGAATAGTGGATGATGGATCAAAGAAAAACAATCGTGGATTCTATGTAGAAACTATGGCCACGGTTTCTAATATAAACAAAGATTATGATGGCAAGATTCCTACCTAGAAGATAAAATCAAGAAAGTGTTTGAAGGAAGGTTGATCTAGGTGGAGAACAAGTTTGAAAAGGTTAATGAGATTCTAATCTTGTTGGACTCTTACAGTCACAAGGTGGTGAAGAGCTCTGTTGAAAGCATAAACACTATGGTAGGAAATTTGGAATCTCTTCACCAAGAAGGGGTTTTGACAAATATGGAAATTATGGAGAAAAAATAGGATGAGATGGATGGTTCAAGTAAAATAACTAGAGCTAATTTGAAGAAGAAATTTGTCAATCATGATATTCAGGAGGTGAAGAAAATTGCCCTAAATATAACTGAGCTGGAAACTATGACCATGAAGGCCCTTAAAAAATTGTATTGGTGTATTTCCTTTGGTTGTCATTGTAGCTATCTTTTGGTGTTTTGTTGGTGTTTTGTTGTCTATGGGCTACCTTTGGGTTTTTCTTTTGGCAAATTTTTGATGTAGTTTTTTGTTAAAGGGTTTCATATCCCTTAAAAACCTATTTATTTTTTATTAAGATAAACATGTTTTACAGGGACCCGAAACCCAAATCGATACAAAAAATTAAATATTTAAATAGTAGCTAAACAACAACAAAGACAAAGGAAAAACCCCACAACACCACAACCAACAATGATACCAAGACTAAGCACTAGCAGAATAAATAGGAAAAAACTAAATCAAAGAATGCATGAGCTTAGAGTTATTTTGTATCATATTCTTATTAATCTCCTCAAGCTCTTCCATTATAAATCTCATTGTGCTCCTCTCCTGATTTTTGCTTCGTATTCTGGTAGAGGGTCCAGTAGTAACTTGTGAATTTGTCCCTTGCAAACTTGAAGTTTAGCCACTGAAAGCTGAACACTGGTAATTGGTTGGGCTCTTTGGACAACCATCATCTTGTTAACCTTTCTCATACCTTTTGCGCTACTGCTCATAGCTTCTTTTCTTATCTCAACTAGTTTCCTTAGGTTGCTCTTAATCTCCTCCATACTCTTTTCCAGCTGAACAATCCTAGGCTTGTTTTTTGTTTTCATAACTTTGACATCCTCAGTGAGTTTTTGAGTCATTCTGAGAAGATTATTGGTCTTTTCTAGTGTGGATTCTTAGTAAAAGTATTAATTATATATTTAATTCCTTCCTTTAAAAGATGAATTTCATTGCTAACCCAGTGAAAGCATTTTTCCTGGGCATTAGTAAAATTTGTCAACAGCACCTCAAAGTCCATGTCAATTTTATTCTCTCTTGGGTCCACTTGGTCCACATTGAGAGGGATGTCAAGTTTAATTTTTTCTTCAACTTTACCCTTTGATTTCCCTATTTTCTCTAATTTTGTCTTTTTCGAACATGGCAGACCCAACCCTTGAGGCTTAGATGTAGGGGTTTAAAACTTACTGGTAGCCAGTCTAGGGTGTTTATTTCTTCTACTTCTACTATTACCCGAGTAAATTTTTGTTGGTGGCCCTCTTCCTTAGAGGAGAAATAATAAGGGTCATCTGGAATGTTGAGATGATGCTAATCCATTGTCATACCATCCCCTTTTTCCTCAACCTCACTCTTAGAAACCATGTGTACATTGGGGCAGGTCAAATATTTGGGGGTTTTCACAATAGGGGAGGGTTTGTCCCCATGATATTTAACATATTTCATAATAAGCATAATTAAAGCCTCATGCAGAACATGGTTATCATTATTCTTGACATGATTTTCCAAACTATGCTCAAGAGAGGACAACAAATAAAAGGGCAATAAAATTCTTCTATCATGACTAAAGTGATTCAAAATCATGAAGTGATAAGAAAATATACTAACGAAATGGTCGTCTAGAGTTATGTACCTTATAATGACTTCATCCATGTCCATCTAGAGTGACATAAGGTCTTTCCTTTTATATCATGTGTCTACCATCTTCTACACTCTATCTCTTTCACTTTGTTTATCGAAGAAGACCGAAAGGGCTTCCTCCGCAACTTTCCTCTCCCTATAGAACTTATTGCCATCAATCTATAAATTAGTGATCTCAGTAATAAAGGACTCATTAATTCTGAATTCAGCCCCAAAAGCGATAAGGGTGCCATTACGCCAATTGTTCACAAATTCCTCTATCATTTTTGAATCCTGGCCATGTAATCTCTTGAGATATGGTACAAGGCCACCATTAGTAATCTTTGTCCATAGCTCCCTGTTCTTTTCCAAATTTTTGCAAGAAGTTGGCTCCATTCTAGTTTTGTCTCCTCCCATATTTTCACCTCCCTGATAAACTTGGTAAAAAACAACATTGAAACCAAGCTCGAACCAGGAGGTGGAAAACCAAATAATTAGGAACAATCCAGAAACCCTAGTTTTGAATCTAAAACACATATTACAGTAAAGACCTTTACACACTTGGTAGGTTGTCATCATTAATAGGCAAAATTTGGACAAGATTTTCGGTGTCCTCTCTTGTCAGTTCACACATATGTATAGGGAATGTTTCCCTTTTCATCCACCGCCTTATATCCTCATACACCACATTAAAACTAGCCACATATTATGTATGCATATTGCCTTCCCAATACATGGGAGATTTGAAATTCATCAAATTTGGTCATCCTGATTATGTGCGGGAAAAGTGTTGTGATGAAACAGAAAATACAAATTCAAAACTTGTCCACACACCAATGAAACTCTCGGTGCAATTTATGGAGTTATATTGAATAAATCCACTTCCCAAGGGATGTTCCATTGTTCTCTATCTCAAAAGACCCCTCAATCCAATGCCTTTGCTCTCAGATCACTGAGCAAAGTGACATAGGGATGACAATCATGGGAATGAGGGATGTTTGAACAGTCTAACATGAATGCAATCCTAAATGTGCATGATATTAACAAATATGAATTAAACTAGCATGTATACGATGATAAGATGCAAGAATTAGTAAAAGAACTATCCTAACATGATACACTACCTTAATATGATTATTTATGATAATAGAAATACTTCTAAAATGTTTATTAGATTATTTCTATTCTAAGGGAGACTAAATGCTTTGATAAAATAACTAGATATGCTTAGTAAAATTCCTATAAGTGTGATGCTAAAGACTTGGATCTAAAAATGGAGGTTTGGGAGCTCTATTTATAGGAAAAATAGGGCAATGAAGGGTCAAGATTGGATGATCTTATCAAGGGTCAGGATTCAAAGTTATCAATCCATGTTTACAATTCTCACCAATGAAATGGTGAGAATTGTCAATATAAGATTGTTTGAGAGGGGATGTAAGAAGCAATAAATGCTTGAGAAGACCTCATGGTTACCTTAGGAGGTAACGGCTAAGGTTAGGTTAGGGTTATCCCTTGGATAAAGCTTTTACCCAAAGGATAAACTCTTGTGCAAGGGTTAAAGGGATAACCATGGTCAAAGCAATGAATTATTAATGAGACCCTTGGGTTAGATGAGGGTTGAGTTAAGAGAGAAACTCTCTAATAATGCAAGAGGGTTGAGTTAACTATTAATGGTTTGGAAGACTTTCAAGGTTAACTTGTTTAAGACATAAAGCCTTTAATGGTTTCCATAGACTTTAAGGGTTTGAGAAGTGACTTCCCTTTGCTTAGGGAAGTGACAATATTTAAGGGATGGGTTAGGCTAATTTAGAAGTGATTAGAAGAATCTAGAAGTGGGGTTAGAGAGGCAAGTGGATGGGAGGGTAATTTTAATTAAAATAAATTGCTTTATTTTAATTAAAAAAGATGCAACTTGCATAAATACAAGTGGGGGATTTAAATAAATAAATTAGATTTATTTATTTAAAGTGAACAATTTAATTAAATGTAAATTTAGTTAAAAAGAGTAGAAAGGTGATTTAATTAAATAAGTGATTTATTCAATTAAATGATATGAAAGACCTAGGTGAATTTAATTAAATAAATTGAATAATTTATTTAATCAAATAGATGAATGCGAAAGATTTAATTAAATTTAATTTAATTAAACAGGGGAATGAGAATAAAACGAATATTAAATATTCACTTAGGAAAGTGGTCATTTTTATACGTATATAATGATATGTCACTCTTATATTAAAATCTTGATCATCCATCTAGGGGTACTCTGTTTACTCAAACATCTAATAATGTTTGGAGAATCACTCTCTAATCAGAATTTTTATGCCCACATCGAATAGCCAGTTGTAACCCAATGTAGGTTTCATTTGCCTCAAC
This sequence comes from Cryptomeria japonica, assembly GCF_030272615.1. Taxonomy (NCBI): domain Eukaryota; kingdom Viridiplantae; phylum Streptophyta; class Pinopsida; order Cupressales; family Cupressaceae; genus Cryptomeria; species Cryptomeria japonica. Next base: position 309,127,962 of record NC_081411.1, on the reverse strand, counting down.
AAAATGGTTTCTCTGGGTGCCCAGTGGGAGTGCCACTATTGAGACAAGGCTACCATTATTATCACAAGCAACTTCACCACAATCAGCCGACCCAGGATTACCTTTAGTCACCCCATCAACATTTATTTTGATCAAACCTCTATTGGGTGCAACCCAAGTAATAATAGGTCTTATTTGCTTTATATTGAGAGTAGGTTTAGAGATATCCCAAATGATATACCATCAATTAATATTATCCCAATCCTTATCAGGGGTATGGATACCAAGATCAAGCCAGTGGGAAGGACAAGAAGACACAGAATTATCCTTAATTGAATTTTGTATCTAGCAAGCCATAAAAAAAGCACAAGACTCTTTGTCCCTAAAAGTTTGATTATTTCTTTCTTTCTAGATACCCCAGGCCACACGGGGCAACATAAAGATCTATAACACTTTAAGATGGATTATCTGAGGGACATCTCCACTAAGACCAACAATCTATCAAACTCAAGGGAAAACACCACCTATTCCCCAAAGGTCAAAAAACCAGGCCCAAATATCCCGAGTGAAGGAACAATGAAGAATCAAATGTATGACATCTTCAACATTTTCCTTACACAAAAAGCATCTATTAGGAATATAAATTCTTCTTTTGCACAAATCATCAATGGATAGAATCTTATTTTGCATGAAGAGCTAGAAGAAGATATTAATTTTGAGAACCAACAAATTATTCCAGATACAAGACCAGAAAGGTGTAGGGGCAAAAGATCTTGTCAGTAAATTGAAGGCGTGAGAGACAGAGAAACTTCTAGAGGAGGAGTTGCACGACACCAAATAGTCCTGAACATGAAAGGAGGGGATATGCTAGTTAGATTAATCCACTTTCCTTCTCTGATATAGTTAGCCACCCAACAACCAAACCATTCCACACACAAATCTCTAAACTAAGTAGCCCAATGATAGTCAATAAGAGGTCCACTTGTTAGGTAATAAAAAAATACAAGTTTTTGTGATATTTTTTTTTGTCCTTTTATGTAAAGATATTTAATACATCAATTTTAATCATCAAATAATAAATAAATTGATTTTCATTTACATACTTCAATTAATGCTCCATGAGAAATCTAGGTCTACACAACACCAATGGTAAAAGACATTCTTAGTTATTTCTAAATATTTTTAGGTACCAAGATATCTAAACAATATCAAGAAGAAATAATAAAAAAATATCAAATAAATTTGAGTAAATTAATTTACTAATTTGATTCACTTCCCCTTTAGGGAGACTACTTTATCAATCATTTGATCATTTTGGTATGACATTAGGACTTTTTTATTTATAATGTTACTCCTATTGTGTTATTGGATTCTGATTTGGTAGCTAGTTAGACACTGACATTATTCATACTCATGGATGATCATAATATGATTATATGGATGGTATTAATTGAATGGTTTAATGAGAGACTTCTTATGATGTGTGTGATCTAGTTATAATTGTGGTGCATTCTTTTAATATGGGAAATGATTATGATCACATGTAGAAAATGGTGAAATGTATGTTTTATGTCAATATTGATTTATAATGGGATTAAATTATAGGTGGAAGTGTATGATAATACTAGATGGATATGATTATGTGATTTTTATTTGTCTCATTCGAGATTGCTTAAACTATATGAGTTATCATGTTGGAATAATGTTTGTGACTTGTGTATAGGTATCTCATGACCAAATGGATGGGTTGTCCATGGGTTAACATAGCATGCCAATTCTAACCCATTGTAGGTTTCATTTGCCTCAACAAAATGGTTTGTCTAAGTGCCCAGTGGGAGTGCCACTACCGAGACAAGGCTACCATTATAATCACAAGCAACTCCCCCACAACCAGCCGACCCAGGATTACCTTTACTCACCCCATCAACATTTATTTTGATCAAACCTCTATGGGGTGCAACCCAAGTAATAATAGGTCTTATTTGCTTTATATTGAGAGTAGGTTTAGAGATATCCCAAATGATATACCATTAGTTAATAACGTCCCAATCCTTATCAGGGGTATGGATACCAAGATCAAGCCAGTGGGAAGGACAAGAAGACACAAAATTATCCTTAATTGAATTTTGTATCTAGCAAGCCATAAAAAAAGCACAAGACTCTTTGTCCCTAAAAGTTTGATTATTTCTTTCTTTCTAGATACCCCAGGCCACACGGGGCAACATAAAGATCTATAACACTTTAAGAGGGATTATCTGAGGGACATCTCCACTAAGACCAAAAATCTAACAAACTCAAGGGAAAACACCACATAATTCCCCAAAGGTGAAAAAACCAGGCCCAAATATCCCGAGTGAAGGAACAATGAAGAATCAAATGTATGACATCTTCAACATTCTCCTTACACAAAAAGCATCTATTAGGAATACAAATTCTTCTTTTGCACAAATTATCAATGGATAGAATCTTATTTTGCATGAAGAGCCAGAAGAAGATATTAATTTTGGGAACCAACAAATTATTCCAGATACAAGACCAGAAAGGTGTAGGGGCAAAGGATCTTGTCAGTAAATTGAAGGCGTGAGAGACAGAGAAACTTCTAGAGGAGGAGTTGTATGACACCAAATAGTCCTCAACATGAAAGGAGGGGATATGTTGGTTAGATTAATCCACTTTCCCTCTCTGATATAGTTATCCACCCAACAACCAAACCATTCCACACAAAAATCTCTAAACTGAGTAGCCCAATGATAGTCAATAAGAGGTCCACTTGTTAGGTAATAAAAAAATACAAGTTTTTGTGATTTTTTTTTTTGTCCTTTTATGTAAAGATATTTAATACATCAATTTTAATCATCAAATAATAAATAAATTGATTTTCATTTACATACTTCAATTAATGCTCCATGAGAAATCTAGGTCTACACAACACCAATGGTAAAAGACATTCTTAGTTATTTCTAAATATTTTCAAGTACCAAGATATCTAAACAATATCAAGAAGAAATCATAAAAAAATATCAAATAAATTTGAGTAAATTAATTTACTAATGTGATTCACATTCCCTTTAGGGAGACTACTTTATCAATCATTTGATCATTTTGGTATGACATTAGGACTTTTTTATTTATAATGTTACTCCTATTGTGTTATTGGATTCTGATTTGGTAGCTAGTTAGACACTGACATTATTCATACTCATGGATGATCATAATATGATTATATGGATGGTATTAATTGCATGGTTTGATGAGAGACTTCTTATGATGTGTGTGATCTAGTTATAATTGTGGTGCATTCTTTTAATATGGGAAATGATTATGATCACATGTGGAAAATTGTGAAATGTATGTTTTATGGCAATATTGATTAATAATGGGATTAAATTATAGGTGGAAGTGTATGATAATACTAGATGGATACGATTATGTGATTTTTATTTGTCTCATTCGAGATTGCTTAAACTATATGAGTTATCATGTTGGAATAATGTTTGTGACTTGTATATAGGTATCTCATGACCAATGGGATGGGTTGTCCATGGGTTAACATAGCATGCATGGAGAGCCTAAGGTCATTTGTTAAGTATTATAGTTGTGAAGTGTAAACATGGCATCAAACAATTAGTGTATGTCAGATGTGTATATATAATATGAAATTGATGGCATGCAAGTCGTGTAATTATGACATGTCAATATGTTCAATAGGGAATGTGGCATTTGTGTTATGTAAATTTAGTGTTGTCTTGTGCTAATATGTAGTTTAGTAAGCCACATTCACCTTTTTAATGCATTTTTAACACCTCAACAAACATTTATAGAGGTTGGGAGCATTTTAGATGCATGAAAGCTCATTATTTTTAAGTTTTGCCCCTTTTAAATTATTAATTTTCATTAGTGACGAGTTTGACCATATATGGAAAGAGTGTGGGAATCGTGAGAGAGTGGAGGATATATGGGAGCACTTGAGGTGATCATTAGGCTGGTATGATAAAGTGGGATGGATACTCACACATGTGTAAGGAGAGAGAGGAAATACATAACTTATTTAGGCTTCAATATAGGATGAGGGTTCATTCTAAGAAGAGAGGTTGGAGTGTGAAATTTGTATTCTAGAGTGTGACATTGTTTTTCTTTGAGCTTAAGAGTTGAGATTGAGAATTTATTGAAGAAAAGAGGGTGAAGGTTAAGGAGGAAGAGTTGGAAGAGGACTTGTTCATAGAGCTTAATACCTCTTCAAGAAGATAAGAAGACCATATTAGGTAGGATATCTAATCCCCCATCATATAGCTATATAATAGTTCTATTCATGGTTATGTGAATGTTAAAATATTATTATGAAGCTATATTTTGTTGTGCGATAAATATGTTGTATTATGTGTTGTGTGTCATAATGTGTTTTGGGATGGATGTTATGATGAGAGGGTTTTCTCCATGAGAAAATTCCATCTATGTTTGTGGTAGAGGGAGTTGAGGAATTATGGGGGAGTTTGTATGATGGATATAAGTACCCAAAATATTGACACAAACATTTTGATGTGTTGGGTATGAGTACCATTGTGGTTGGTTGAGAGTATGGGTTGGTGCCATTTTTGTTGTGCTTGGTATGGGTACCCATTTGGCTAATTAGGAGTTGTTGATTGGTGTTTTGGGTGTAATGTTGTGAGCTGGTTATATTTGATGTTATTGAATTATGAAAACATTTTTTTAGCTAGTTATGACATTTTCATATTCCCCCCATAGTCATGTTCATCTCTCCTCTTTGGCTCTATGAATGAGCCTTATGTGTAGACTCCTTGCGTGATGTGTTGTAGCTATGAAAATAAGAAAGGTTTTCTCATTTCACTCCTTCTAATGTGTCACTCTGTCATCCTATTGGCTCCCCAAGTTGAGTGATGGGTTGATTTTAATCCCTAAGGTCGGGAGGTGAATGCAACCCCCATTGGTCTTGGCTCTAGAATAGTGATGCAGGAGCATCCCCAGTCTCTAAGCAATCTTGCTTCAACCAAAAATGTTTCCTATCAGTTTAGTTCAATGTGTAGTTTTTTGTGTTCCTACCGGTAGTTATTGGTAGTTACTTGCTTTTTATTACAGATCCTATTTTTAGTTTACAAGATGGTTCATGTACTTAATTCTAGATGTTCAGTCCATTTGGATTCTTTTCTGGCTAGTTATTGCTTCCGGTTTGACTGTTTGTGGGTTCTGGGACAATTATTGAGCTTATCGGTTGGTTTTCTGTCATTTTCAGAGTGGTTTCTTAGCATGTGGATCTATTTTGGGTCTTGTCCAATGTTCTTTGGCATGTGGTCGACCTTCCTATGTATCCACACTTCTTGGTTATTATTTTCTGGAGGAATCCCTTTCATTCTTAGGGTCGACCTAGTTATGCATTTCATTTTTCCTGCATTGGTAAATGTAATATTTTGTGCTCGACCCAGATATGTTTTGGAGGGTATATATAGGGTATTATGTAATCATTTGTGGGAGGGGAGAAGGAAATAGTAATCAAAATAAGGAATTGAATTCATGATTAGAGATCTGGTTGATTTTGAGAGTCCCCGATGGATTGTATCTGGCATGTGGCCTACATGTAACCGGTTGACTACCAGACGCTCTATGATGACTATATGATGATAAATGGATAGTTTTTGGAGGTTCTCAGACAATAGTATGATATATTTATGTAATATTTCTATGTTTTATTATTGCTTTCATTGTGTTACTCTTGTTGCATAAGTCAATCATTTCTATTTTGACGGTTTATCAGTTATGGCTGCATAAATTGGTATCAGAGCTGGTTATGAATCAATAAGTGGAAGAGTTGTTTGTGAACCTTGAGGTATTCCTTTAGGTAGACAAATCATAATTTGGAGGTAGGCTAGATGTTTGTTCAATAGATCATCGAGTGAGAGGTAATTGAAACCGGTAGTCAGATCACCGAGTTGAGGTAGTTCACCAGAGTGGAGGAGGAGATGCCGCCTATAAGGATAAACCCTCAGAGGGTAGAGAAGATGATGGAGGATTTCAAGAATGAGATGAGGAATGAAATCCAAAATGCATTGGCTGGTTTACGGAGGAATCCAAAATCTGAGGATGAGTATGAAGAATCCGATGAAGAGCTTAGCGAGTAAAATTCATAAAGTGGAAGTTTCAAACTTTTCTAGAACGCTAAACCTAGAGGATATGATTGATTGGATTAGAGAGCTTGAGGATTACTTTGAGTTTGAGGATGTCAAGGACCCGCAAAGAGTTTAGTTGGCATAAACTAAGTTGAAAGGGCATGCTGCCTTATGGTTGAAATAATTGCAGAGGGACAAAGTGGATAATGGTGAAATGAAGATCACCTGGTGGAGATAGATGGTTGCAAGACTGAAGGACAAGTTCATACCGAGAGACTATGAGTTGGAATTGTTCAAGAAGTTGCAAAAGCTGAAACAGAGAAACATGACTGTGAAAGAGTATACGAAGGAATTTTACAAGGTGATGATTAGATCTAGACATAGAGCGATGGATAGAGAAAAGGTGGTGAGGTACATAAATGGAATTTCATTTAACATTCAAGATGAGATGACTATGTTGAGGGTTTCCATGCTTGAAGAATCTTACCAGTATGCTTTGAAGGCTAAGGAGAAGGTAAGCAGAAGACAGTCGAATAACCCTAGAGGGAAGGAGAGATTCAAGGGGAAGATTAGTATAGAGATGTAGAATGTTGAAGAAGAATCCAAACCTAAGTGGAATAAAGAACCAAAATATAAAACACAAAGAAAATGTAGTGGCAGTACTAGCAGAGAATTTCTCGGCAAATGTTTCAAGTTTGGAGAAATCGGACATAAATTTTTTTAATGTTAATAGGGAATGGAAAGAAGTTGTGTGGCAATTGAGGAACCAGAAGGAAAAGTTACCAAAACTGACTATACACTAGAGCAAGGAGAATCCCTTATGCTTAGAAGACTCATGATGGAGTAGAGCAGTGAAGATACCGGACCTACTCAGAGAAAGAATCTTTTCTGGACTGTGTGTAAATCAGGTGGTAAGTGCTGCAAGGTTATTGTGGATAGTGGAAGTACAAATAATGTGATATCTAAGGAGATGGTAGTGAAGCTTTGATTGAAGAGGCTTGAGCATCCTTTTCCTTACAAGGTAAGTTCGTTACAAGATGATCAAAAGTTAGAAGTAAAGGAGTAGTGTTTGGTGAGTTTTAATATTGCACCTTTTAGGGATGAGGTCTTGTGTGATGTTGTATCTATGAGTTCTTGTCATATCTGTAGACCTAAAAATGTCTCATTAATTCTACACTAATTATTCATCTATTTAATTAAGTAATTCTTTAATTATTTGATTAAACTAACTATTCCTTCTAATCATCGCCCTTCAACACTTCTAATTATTCTATTTCTATTCTCAAATCATTTTAATCAGTTAAACCTATCTCAATTATTAAGTAAATATTAATTATTAAATTAATTATGACATTTTCCTTAGTTAAATAATCTTTATTATTTAATTAATTCGATCTCCTAAGTTTAAATAATTTCATTAATTAACTTATTCCTCCAAATCCCCAAATTATAATTTCAATTAATTTCATCCAATTTCATTTTTTTCTCCCAAATTCAAATTTCAGTTCATTTCATATCATTTCATCTAATTTCATATCATCAAAATTCACATTATCCCCAAATTTAAATTTCAGTTAATTTCATGTGCATTTCAACATTCGAATGACCAAATTCAAATTCAAATTGAAAATGAAAATCAAATTCAATTTCAAATTCCTACAGCACATACATGCTAAATTAGAATGAATTGATCAAATCAATTGTCTAATCAGTTAACTTAGCTAACTCATCAATCATCCTTTTTAACTCCCAATCACCTTTTTATGACTAATCCATCTATTCAATTTTTTAATAAATCAAGTTAGTCATCTCCTCAATCTATTCAGTTCACTAATCAATAAAGTGAGTTGACTAATCCATCTATCCAGTTCACTCTTCAATCAATCCAGTTGACTAATCAATCAATCATGTTAACAAATCAATCAATTGAGTTCACTAATCAATCAATTTCAGTTATCTCTGAATCAACACTTGAGTTCTATTTCTCATCCCCTTTGTGTTGAAAATCTATAAATTCAACCTCTTTTCATCAATTCAAGTGAGCTTTTCTAGAATCACAGTCTTCAATATTGTTGCTTATCTTATGCAGGAAATCAAGTGCAATACCTGAGAGCCACCTACATCAACAACAATGGAAAATAACAATGGAAGCATGAGTGGAGAATAGGGAGTTTTGATTAGTTTAATCTTCTTATTTCCTTCATTTATTTCATTGAATTATGTTTAGAATCAGTTTAATTAGTTAAGGACTCTTGTGATTCATCCTTTTAGTCTAATTAGACTCATATTTCTAATGATTTCAAGCATGATGACATTTAGTGAACCCGATGTGAAACACTTCGACCTTTAATTTTTTGTTTTGAGATGTTTTGCAGATCCGTAAGGACACAGGAAATTGGATGTCGCAATAGCATACACAGAAATTTGCAATTGCCCGTATCATATTGCAATCGGCCAGACATCATGTCGTAATTGATAAGATAGGATGTCACAAATGCCTAAATAGATCACAATTGCCCTAAAATATTGATAATTAAAAAATTCTTGTGTCTTTTTTGCATGATTATGTATTGGGCATCTAACCCTTAAATTTAATCGAATTCTGGAAAATTTTATTTCTATATATAAAATGTATCTAATTCAATGGCAGGAGAGGTGACATTCTGAATTTTAGGTGTAAGAAAGGGAAAGCGGAATGGGAGACAACAAAAATATTATCAGAGACTTCTAAAGGCTGAAAGGGAGCTCCGTGAGATCAAAGAAAAAGAGGAGATCGCTCAGTATCACAGAACCATCCATCACTTTTTAACCAAATACAAGTTCTTTGACGAAATTGATGTGTTGGCTCCCGTAGTGTGGAATAATATCATTGCTGAATAACTCTTCTATCTTCTATTTTTTTCTTCCTTTTTTTTGTTAAAAGTTCAAAAAGAATTAAAAAAAAAAAACAAAAAAAAACAGAAGTCTTAATCGCTATCACATCATATAGCAATTGATCAGTCATCATGTCGCAATTGCTTACATAGAAATTCACAATTGATGGTTCATCATGTCACATTTGATATGATATCAATTCGCATTTGATTAGTAGGTTAGTCGCATTTAGTAGGTTAGTCGCACTTGATAGATTTAGTTTTTTAGTTTCTATTTTATTACAGTTCTGGTTTTTACCAGAATACCTTTTTGTTTGTGAAAAGACAAAACTCTATAACCTGAAAATTAGGTTGGATAGCCCACCGTGTGTTGACTAACATTATTATTTTTTTGCAGGGGTAGCTTAGAAACACTTCTTTTTTGGTGCTTTAATAAAGAACAAAATAACTTTCATCATTGCTATGCTGGTTAAAATGAACAACATGTCTGTGTGGAGCAACATCTCCACTTAGAATAGAAAATCATTGCAATGAAGGGATAAAAAGAACCTTGTCTTTTGTGTCTTCGAAGAGATAGGTATTATTCTCTCCCTTTCAATGGGTGATCAGAAAACTAGACTCTCTTCTTTCATGTTTTCCTTTATTTTATGCAATTAAATCCTTTAGAAGGCCCACCCTCCTGAGTTTCCCTTAGGGCGCCATTAAGGCTAGTGAGAGGGGAATGACCTGAGTGGCCAACAACTAAAGCCAAGTAATCCAAGCCACTATAATCAAATGCAAATATGATGAAAATCAAGTGCAATGAGTGTTACATATTGTCACAACGGTGTTATGCGTCCCTCAATGTGTATACTATGCATTAAAATCTATAGAGCATAACCTCTATAGATTGGGAGACCTCCCTCAACAGAGTATAAAACACAGCTGATTGTGACCACTCGAACGGAACCATGTCTAAACACCATAGAAATTAGAAGCCAAGCCGAGTCAGTAATCAGACACTTGTTTTATCACAGTGCAAGGGTGGGGAATAATATTCCCCCAAGACACTCACCATAAATCTCCCAGGATAATGGACCAATTAAGGAGCAATCTTCTTTGGTCTAATTTCTGGAAAAATGTAAAAAAAAGGGCGCACCCTAGGGTGTGACATGACTGTTTGAGCTGACTGAGTATCAAGATGTGGGCTGTGATAATACTTGTGACATTATGACATTAGGAGAGTCTGTCTGATATCGAATTTCCCAAATACAATGAAAACAAAATGGGGTCTTGAAAAAGATTCCAACATTCATGGAAATCTAAAAAAACTTTCCTAAATAATTGCTATATTCATGGTTTTATTCTTTTTGATGTGACTGTTGTTCTCTTTGCTATACTTCAAAAAATTCAAAACCTTGCAAGATTCAAATCTAAACAAATTCAAAAAATTTAGTGTTCAACAAGATCAAAAACTTCAACAAGAAAAACAAGTGCCAACCACAAAACCAACGTCAAAACGAAACCATTTTGCACAAATTCAAAGATGATGTAAATGTTACTTTCAAGTGATCATAGGTCCTAGGTACTCAATTCATGTAGAAGTCCCATTAGATTCATCACACAAAGTCCTCACACAAATCTTTTCACCAAAGTACCTTAGGATTAGTGTCACATCAGATTATAGGAATCGTACCTAAGTCCATGGGTATTAGAGGAGATGGAGAATTCCCATTTGAACAACCAAATCTTGGACCAAACACTGACCAATTACAAATAATTGATGGTTTAGATAACCTCACTTGGGAATTAAGAGTCAATTGTTCCCAATATGATACAGTTGAGGCTGTCATAGATGATGAAATTTGAAAGTTTGTTCGCCTTGATGAGAAACTAAGGAAAAAGATACAAAGAGCAGCTCAAAAAGAAGCCATTAGACAATTGGTAGAGAAAACCATAGCAACATTCCTCAAACCGTGTTAGAAAAAGAAAAAAATTTCCATCATTTTAGGTATCATTCATTCATTCTTAAAGTCTTCATTGTCTGCAGAGTAATCTTCAATGCATGGGTCTAAAAGGATATGATCAATTCCCATTTGAACAACCAAATCTTGGGGCAAACAACACTCAATTAGAAATAATTGACGGTTTAAATACCCTTGCTGAAGAATTGTAAATTGATCAAAACCAATATGACATATTCCAAGCTGTCATAGATGAAGAAGTTCGAAAATCACTACAGATAGACATAGACCTAGAAAATCGAATTAAAGAAGAGGCAAAATTTGAAGCTTTCTGACAATATGCTGAAAATGTCATGTCTGAATTTCAAAATCCTAGATAGCAAGTCATCATCATATATCACGTTGTCTACATTTTAGAGTGTCATAGAAACATATTTAGTTGCATTTAACCGAGTCTTGTATACACATATTAGAGAGTCAAGATCACTTTGAAGCAATATTCATGCCATTAACGCATGCTCAAAAGGCAACAAATGAAATGGATCCTAACAACGACCCCTTAGTCAACCCAACATGGAATATGGATCTATCCACACAACAACAAACATAGGGTTACACACCTGCAACAATGTCAACAAACCTAAATGATATTCCTTCCCTTGATGAAATAGGACATAATTTGACAAAGGAAGAGCTCGAAGTAGCCCAAAAAGATCTTGTGATGTTAATGATCCTCAATGCTCTCATTAATAGTGACAGAGATAGGTATCTCGCTCCCTTAGTACAAAATGGGGCCAAACTACTGCCAGGGGTAGATATTTCAACAATACTGCCACAAGGTATGACATTAAGACATAATATATCTCAAATATCCGTTACAATGCAGACACGAGAAACAATTACTACAACAACACAAGGTGCATCTCAAAATGAAAATATGGCTACAACCTCAATACAATCAACATTGACACCACCAAGTGCCAATCTTACAACATGAGAAACACCAAATATGGCTACAACCTCAATACAATCAATAGTGACACCACCAAGTGTCAATCTTACAACATGGACAACACCAAATATGATGCTACAAGCTCTAATATGTCACACCACTACCTTGGCAAATGTAACTCAGCCAATAGTTTCAGTTGGTTCCTCCTACAACTGTCAGAATGTGAATCCAGGGATAACAAGCTTGGCTCAGCCAAATGCTACTCCACAATTTGGATATTTCAACAAGCTCAAAGGTACTCAAATACTATTCCTTTTGTAGGGAAAATTAATCAATTCAACACACTAATAACCCAAACAAAACTTCTGACTCAAAAAATGGAGAACCTATAAAAGAAAATGGCGAGTATACAAACAGGGAATCATAAAAAGAGCTATACCATGGAAGATCTCCATCCCTATCCTTTTGACCAAAAAATATACATGCCACCTTTTCGGCCACATTTCAAAATGCCAAAATTTGATAAATATAGAGGGAAAGGAGATGCTCAAGATCATATAAGAGAATTCTTCATGGCATGCATTGAAGTAGCTCACAATGATACATACTTGATGAGATTATTTTTAAAGAGCCTGGGAGGGACAACAGTAGAATGGTATTCACACCTTCCACCAAAAATTACTTCATGGGGAGAATTGGCTGAGTTATTTATATCCAACTTTACCTTCAACATAGATAATCCAATGACACTAATAGATTGATGTGCAATGAAAAAAAAATAAGGTGAGACTTTTGCTACATTCTTACAAAGGTGGAGAGGCCTATATCATAGATGCCTCAGTCACATCCCTGAAGAAGAACAAGTAGACATCTTTAATGAAAATCTTGTGCCTTTGATTAAATATCCATTACAAATGCAATGCCTAAATAATTTCAAAGACATAAAAAAAAGGCATCAAATGTGAGAAAGGCATATTAGAACAAGGGATATTGAAACACCAAAAGGATAGTGGACCAACCACAAGAACAAGCAATGAAAGATCAAAATTTTGGTCTAGAAACGAAAATGTCACAAACAATGAAGTTGTTGATGCATGTATTGTGAACAGAGCTCAACCAACAATATCTTTACAAGGGCCAACTGATAAGAACCTGTCTCAGACAAATGACACCAATGTGCTACAGTCAAATAATCCAAGGCCTCAAAGAATAGGTGCACCTAGAAGGAACTTCACATCCCTTGGAGAGCCTATTGAATCAACACTGAAGAAGTTGATACAGAGAAATGTTATAACTTTACCAGAAGCTAGGCCATATGAACCAAGTCCATTGAAGCCTACTTTGTGGAATGACAATGACTTCTATGAATATCACCATAATAAGGGTCACAAGATCTCATAGATCTAGGTGAGATTACAACGGATAATAAAGAAATAAATATAAATCATACCATTTTAAAAAATCCTTTTGTCAAACATGACAAGGGAAAGGCTTCCAGTTCTAATACACAAGACAATAGTGCCAATTATACCAATGTAGCATTTGACTATGCCATTAACACGCTAAGTGAAGGACATAAAATGGTAGCTACAATCATAGTGAATCATAGAAGAGATTGTATTGTCATTACAAGAAGATTGAAAGTGACATTACAAGGAGTACCTCCGAACCAACCTTCAATAACTAGCAACTATAATATAGTGGATCAATTGAAGAGAAATCCAACCCAAATTTCATTATTTGAGTTGTTACACATATCACCAGCCCATAAAGAAGTCCTGGATAAAGCCTTACAAGATTCAGTTGTTGCTAGGGACATTGATGAGAACACATTTCAATCACTGGTGGGAAACTTGTCAGCCCCAAAGGTCACATTAACTGAATAGGATGTTTCTACAAATTGACTCATGTATAATGATTCATTGCAATTAGAAGCTTTCATTGATTGAAAAAAGGTTTGAAGAGTACTAATAAATAGTGGTGTGGGCCTCAACATAGGCACTCTACATTTGATCAAAGCTGTGGGATATTTTGAACATTATATTGACTCTACTAAGAGAATCAATATAAAAGCCTATGACAATGAGGAATGCCCTTTCAAAGGTATGGTGACTTTACTAGTACAAGTGGGACCAGCTACAAGAAATATTGCCTCCCAAGTACTAGATATAGAACTGGGGTACAATATGCTATTAGGTTGCCCATGGATACATACAATGCAAGCAGTACCATCAAATTTTGACCAATGTGTAAAGTTCCCATACAATGGTATATAGATCACTATCCATGGTGACCTGAACCGTTTCCAACATTGTAATCATTTAAGGGCAAGCTCAAATAATTAGTTGCCAAACAATCAGGAATCTCCTATTCACCTACAAATGGAATCATTATCAATTAAAGAAATAGATAAAAATACACCAACTACATCTTCTTTGCATATTATAGAAGTTGGTTGTGGAGAATATTCCATTTCAAGCATATTAGATGACAAACAATCATCATTTTCTCCAAAGTCCTCTAGGAAGCCTCAGAACACAACAATGAAGCAAGATAAAGGCAAAGAAATAGTTAAATATTCAAATTCATGTTCCTTCATTAGATGGGGAAATCCACAAGAAGAATCTCTAAATGAATATATTAATCACTGGATATATAGAGAGGAGGATGGCATGGTAGTACCCAGGATACCTCTACATCAATATGGAAACGGCTTCAAGATGTTACAAAAAACATGGATATGATGGCACCATCGGATTAGGGCTACAAAAGCAAGGAATATTAAAGTCTATTTTCCCAAATGAAAACCCAAAGAATCAAGGCTTCGGATATAAATATGTGCCACCAATAACCAAAGCTGGACAACGAACATTAGATATATTGAACAGGTCAAAGGTACCCTCAATTTTCATACCTATAAGCTAGATGGATTTGTTTCCACCTCAAAAAAGAAAGAAACTACCAACATCTCCTATCATAGAATCAGATGGTGAAGACATGAGGCAACTTTTGCAAGAACCTAACATAGAGACAACCAGCAGTTCAATACCTGAATCATCTGTGAAAGAAAATATGGCAACATATATAGGCTTAGCACCAACAGATGAACCAAATCCTTGGTTATTATCCATACTTTTTCCAAGAGAAACAACTTCAGCACCTCCACTTGAATCAGATGAAGAAAAAATGCAAAGACTAATACCAAGCTTAAGAAGGGTATCCACAATACAAATGAGGCCTACTCATTTACAATAAAATCAGTTACCATAATAGGAGAAGATAAGTGATACAAAATCAGAAAGTGAAATATACATAGAAAGCATCACAGATTCTCATGACTATGAATTTCCATTTGAAAATGAAGACAACTCGTCACCAATATATGATGAAGAAACAACATATCATAATCAAGTATGCATGATATCTGTATCCTCTAAAATGACAAGAGACAAAGATTTTCCCCTCATACATCCATTTTGATTGACTGGGGGCAAAAAGGAGAGCCACAATTAGATTGGTTCCAAAATGTTGAAGCTATAGCAAAATTCTTCAGTGCAAGGGATCGATTCCCTTATAATGATCACACAGTTTTCTATGTAGTAGATCTAGAGAGAACTACATATTTTGGAGAAGCAAGCTCTTCTCTTAATCATGAAAGTGATGATAAAGTTGAACACATAATAGATGCCCTACCTAATGGTAAAGAATGGTCAACATTACTGGTAGAAAAAACTGAGGAAATCAACATTGGCAATTCTGAGAAGGTTCGTAACATTCACTTGGCAAAATCCCTCGATCCAGTGGAAAAAGAGAAATTTATCAACTTCTTTAAGAAAAGACCCATCAATTTTGCATGGTCCTATGTAGATATGCCCGGATTAGACCCAAAATTAGTCTTACATCACTTGCCTTTACTTCCAGGGGTAAAGCCACACAAACAAAAGCTCAGGAAAATGCACCCTCACATTGCTTTGTTATTCAAAATTGAGTTACAAAAATTGTTAGATGTGGGTTTCATCAGACCTATAGACTATGCTGAATGGATTTTAAATCTAATCCTGGTATCCAATCATAATAGAGGTATCAAGATCTACACTAACTTCAGAGATCTTAACAAGGGTTTTCCCAAAGATAACTTTTCGCTCCTTAATATAGACACCAGAGTGGACTTAACAGCTGGAAATGAAGTGGTATCACTCATGGATGGTTTTTTCAATTATAATCAAATCAAAATTGCATTAGAAGATCAACCAAAGACAACATTTAATTGTCCATGGGGAACCTATTGCTAGAATGTGATGGCAATCGACCTCAAGAATGCATGTGTCACTTATCAAAGAGAAATGAACACCTTGTTTTATGATATGATACACACAATCATGGAAGATTATGTAGACGACTTGCTAGCAAAATCCAAAACAAGGGATAGTCACCTAAACATATTGGCTAACATATTTGATAGACTTGAGCAATACAATGTAAGACTAAATCCAAAAAAATGTGTCTTCGCATAACCTCTGGTAAACTCTTGGGCTTCATTGTATCCAATCGCGGAATTGAGATAGATCCAGATAAAGTTACAGCTATTTTAGACATGCCATCACCTGATACAATCAAACAACTCAGAAGTCTACAAAGGAGATTACAATCCCTAAGGTGCTTCGTATCCCAATTGGTAGAAAAGTGCCAACCATCTCAAGATCTTTTGAAGAAAGGTGTTGTAAAGCGGAAATATCGAACCCTAGTCGTTCTCCCCTCCCCAACTCCGAGGAGAGAGAAGGGAGAGTCACTAGGGTTGATGGTTTTCACTTAGGAGGGACTTTACATTCAAAAGAGGGGTTGAAACCCACAAGATCCAATCCCACGCAATGCAAGATTGGATTTTATATGAGTTTCAAGGGTTGTGATAGCAAGGATACCCTCTTTTGTAAAGAATGTAGATAGAAAGATTGAACTAGGAATGCATGCAGAAGCAAGAAAGATTCACTTATAAATAAAGATAGGGATATGATATGAAGCTGCGGACCTGGAATTAGCAGTAAAATGTCGAGACGGCACTGTCCTGCAAATTTGAGCAAAAGTTGACGGGACGATGGCGCCCGACGTGCACACGGTCCTCCGAAAAATCCGCGAAACGAAGGGGGATCTGTTCGTCTCTGTACAAGGATTCCAGATCTTCAATTTCAGCCGCGTACCTGCAACCTACACACAGAAAAGCGAAGACGATTGGGGGGTTAGGGATTAGGGGTTTGCCCTTAGGTCAAACCCCGGTTTTGGAATTAACCAAGAAATGAGAAATGCTGTAAATGTAAATGACTGTAATGTAAAACAAGTACTAGTACCTTGTTGTAAGGATGTTTGTATCCTTATATGCGAAGGTCTAGATGTTGTTGTTTGTTGTATGTTGTATGTTGTATGTTGTAGCATGTGATCTCCTCTTCAATGGTTGAATCCTTGTCTTGAATGCAACACCTAGCCTTGAATGGAGACTTAGAATGATCAATTGCTTGAAGGAATGCTTGAATGTCTAAATGCTTGAATATCGTTTCCACGTCTTGCACACATATGTCCTTCCCCCTAAAATGGGAAAGGAAATGTAGTTTATATACTTGCCAATTAGGGTTGATAGATTTATTTTCCCGACCTTAGGCCGACCAGGAAATGTTATTTTCCAAATTGCAAACAAAAAGGCCCGAAGTCCCATAGGAGACCGGGCCCAAAATAGGGCCAGGGACCAGGGCGCTGGGCGCCATGGTCCTGGGGGACCAGGGCGTTGGGCACTCTAGTTCTGAAGAACTAGGGCGCTGGGCACTCTAGTCCCACCTCCCGAGACAGCAGGGTGCAAGGAGGATCAGGCCAGGGTGCTGGAAAAATGCAGTTTTTGGTGTCGTGAGCAAGTTTCGGGGTCTCCATTCAGGTTCAGTGTTGGGCCGCCATCGTGAAGACCCAAATGCGGTCGAAATTGCAAGTGTCACAATTTTAGGATGCTACATTTAGCCCCCACTTTAGCGGGAGTATAAGCGTACGCCAATACTTCCGGTAAAGTACAAGGAAACAACATTGAAAAAAACTTTCACCACGTTAAGGAGGCAAGATACACCAAGCCCCTAGTGGACTAAGGATCTTACGACTTCGATTGACAAAGTAAAAGGGAAAATCATGAGGGAGAACCATGATTGTCAGTAGTAAGGTTCCCTCACTATGAGTCATGCGAGAAAGATATCAAAAATTTTCAAGGCAAGGTTAAATTTGCCAAGAAATTTTCAAGTATCTTGAAAAGATATGAACAGGATGTATGCCCCCCTACGTTAAAGCGATCACACATGCCTCACCGGGGGTGATTGATTTAAGGTAGTGATACATATAAGAAAATGAAAAAAGGGAAAGGAGCACGTTATCACAAGGATTTAGCCCCCAAGTGTGAGATAAGCCCAAAGATAATAGGCACAAAACACAAAGCACAAGGTGACTTCACTTTCCTCGGGGTCAGTATGTTGTATGATAATTCATGTATATCATATGTATGTATGCATAATTGTTCTTCATTCCCCAATCAAAGAAGGTCACCTAGAAGAAGGGAACACATGTGTCTTTTGGGTCAACATGAGAGAGACCAAAAGAGATCTCAATGTTTTGCATCGTCCTCAAGTAGACAACACTAAGGACAACGAATAGAAGAATGAGAATAACATATAGAAGAAGTAACAAAAGAAATAGAGGAGGAGAGGATCTGCTATGCTAATGAAACTAGTCTAGCACGTCATCTACCCCCTGATCTTGCTGATCAATGTTTCAGGAAGGTAGGGAACACGCTAGAGGAGGAACATCCAACACAGCAGATGGAGCTATCACAAGATCCAAACAAGGGCTATGTTCATATCCCAAGCCACGGTGTTCTTGTCTAGGAGCTAGGATAAGTGCTTTAGAAAATTCATTAGATAAATGGTTATCAATATCAACAAGTTCATATTCACTATCAGAATGAATAGGAGAAGTAGCATTTTCATCATGAATAACATTTTCATCTATATCATCATCAAGATTTATAAAAATAGGATCTTTAACTCGCACAGGATCAAGACCATCATGCATCTTATGTTTAGGAGATTTTGGCTCAATCGTCGGCTGAGGAGGAAATGAAAGAATACTGGCTGAAGGTTTTTTTGGGGATTGCAAAGTTTGAGAGGCAGTTGCCTGAGCTCTAAGATGATGCTTCCATCGGCGTTCATGTGTAGAACGATTTCGTCTAGTCTTAGTAGGAAGTTGCAAAGATCGAGGAGGAGGAATGTTCTCATCCTTATCACTTGGGTGTTTAGGTTGTGGTCTCTTAGGCTGAACAATAGGAGAAGAGGAAGGTCTCTTCTCTCCATAAGAGGAAGGAGGAGGAACTGCTCCATATAAGGGAGGAATATTTGGTTTAGGAAGGAGACCAAGTCCATCATGACGAGGAGGTATAGGTCTACCTTTAAAAGGTTTATTAGACATAGACATAGTCACATCCATAGGGATGGGTTGGGAATCTTCTTGAGGAAAGACATTAGTTTTATCTTTCAAAGGAAGAACTTCCTTCTCAAGAATGATAGGAATGTCAAGTTTGGGTGTTCTAGGTTCACTTAGAGATAGGATCATATCTTTTTTCCACTTTTGATAAGATTTGAAAAGATGATCACTTCGCGGTGGAAGAGATTGGAATTGTTTAGGCCAAAAGTAATCAATAGGAACACTAGAAATTCTTTCAGCTGGTTTAAAGAGACTATGATTGATAGTAACAACTTCACCATTATGGGGAAATTTCAAACACTTCTGAATAGGAGAAGCAATAGCTTTCATGGAAGATAGCCAAGGATAGCCTAGCTTCACACGAAATTGTTCGGATGATGGAATAATAGCAAAGTCCACATCAAGGGATTTGTTATGGACCTCAATAGGTAATGTAATAGAACCAATTGCAGGAGAAGAAAATGCATCAAATAGTTTCACAACCACATCTGTTTCATCATAGATTACTTGATTCAATTGCAAAGTAAAAAGAAATTCTTCAGTAATGACATTAACCATGCAAGAAGGATCAATAAGCACTCCACGACAAGGTGTATTTTTGACTTTTGCAACTATATATAAAGGACCATTAGGTGCCCTGATAGTTTCACTGGAATCAAATGTGATGGAAGGTTCTTTAAGGATTTTCTACTGCTCCACAAAGTTAATCACATTCGGAGTCATAGACACAAGATCATCAGGTGAGACAGAGGAATCAGTAGTATCAATCGCATTAGAGGTATGAGAAGGTAATGGATCAGTAAAAATCTGAAGATTTTGGTTAGGAGGAGCTACAGATGTGTTGCCTTTATCATTCACACCAGAAACAGAGATAGTATTATTATCAATCAAATCTTGAATTTTCCCCTTTAAAGAAAAACATTTTTCAGTATCATGCCCAGGATGACGATGAAATTGACAAAAAGATTTGTTATCAAAGTAGGGTGAATTAATCTTTGTAGGATCTATTTGCCTTATAGGAGGAAGAGTAAGCACATTTTGTTCTAATAACTTATTCATAATACTATGCAATGATTCATTCAAAGGAGTAAACTTTCTTTCTTTCTTGAAAAACTTAGAAATAGGAGGCGCACCTGATGCTGCATTCACATTGTTGTTGATGATGTTTTCATTGAATTTAATGGACTCCCTGTTCGGTTTAAACTTCCCAAATGGTTGTTGACTACTATCACCCTTATCACTCGAAGCCATAGGATGTGATTGTTCCATTTGACTCACAGTCAGTTGATAATTGTGAAGAGTTGCGCACAACTGTTGGAAAGAAGTAAACTCAGAAAACAAGAGTTTTTCTCTAATGTCTTTTTGTAAATTAGAAATAAAGATTCTTTGAATATCATTGTCAGGCACTGGAAAGGAAATTTGAGCATACAAATGCTTATATCTACCAATGAAATCAGTCACTTTTTCTTTAAAACCTTGTTTACAATGCATTAAATCAATCAAAGTAACTTTAGGACTTATATTGTTTTGAAATTGTTGAATGAAAGCATTTGCAAGTTGTTCGAAAGAAGTAATAGAATAGGAAGGCAATGAGCAATACCATTGTAGGGCTTTATCTCTTAATGTTCTAGTAAACAGTTTTGCAAGCAACCTTTGGTCATAAGCAAAAATAGTACATATTGTTTGAAAGGTCCTAACATGTGTTAGAGGATCACCCTTACCATTATAAAGCTGCAAATGCAGAATTTCAACATGTTTAGGGGGGATAGCTCGAACAATGTCAAGAGAAAGTGGGCTCGCGACATCAAATGTGGGCACACTAAACTTAGATTGATTCATAGAGGCAATTTGTTGCTGTAAAGAAGAGACAGTTTGTGCAAGATTGTTAATGGTCGCTTCAGTCAAAGAGTTCATATTAGACGTGTTAGATTGTGATGGAGGTGTTATGTTATTGAAAGAAGGTAGAGAGTAAGGTGGTGGGACACCATGATATTTAGTCATAGGAGATGATTGGACAGGAGGAACACTACAAGGAGGAATGGAAAATGAATTGCCCCCTTGCATCATGTTCATTTGTGGAGATATAATAGGAACACTCATTGAAGGAATGAATGAAGAAGTTGGATTGATTGAAGGAAGAGGGTTGATTGAAGAAGAGGGATTGCCCCCATGACTAGTGATCATAGGAGGAATGTCTTGTGTTGAAGTAGTCATTATGTTTGATGTAAAAGTAGGTATACTAGCAATAGGAGTCGTCAAAGGAATAGAATGATTGTCTTGAGTAGGAGGTTGTGTATAACCTAAGGTTTCGGCACAACTTTTCATAGGCATCACATTTGAATCCACAATGTGTGCAATACCACGCAAAATATCAATTCCATTCTTATCACTTTGAAGCATACGTTTTAGACCCTCAATTAAAGGAAGAGCTTGACTATCAGGGTATTCTTGAGACATCCATTGTCGAAAATCATCAAATTGGTTATCCAATTTGGAAAGTTGTTCTACAGAAACCTCATGGAGAGCTTCTTCATCATTAAGAGGATTAGAGGAATTACCCATGTCCTCGTTAAAAAGACCATTCAAATTAGGTTCCATCTCCTCAGTAATTAAACCTTGGAAGGACTTAATTCTAAAGCTTCGTCTAACGGGAATAGTGTAAGTAGGGCTTATTGTTGTAAAACTCATACACTAAAGAGAGAGAGAAGATTTTGAATTTTAGAGGTAGCGAATTTCAGTAAAACCAGCCAATCTTCTAGATTTAAGCTGTTAAATACAATTAGGACAATCTCCCGAAATTTCAGAAAAAATGTCCGGGACCGTGGCGCTTGGGGTGCACACGGTCCTCGCAACTTTTTTCGCAATTTGCAGGGATGAAATTTATGATGATTTTACAGCTAACCTAATAAAATTGAGTGATTTTGCGATCTATAGATAGGCCAAATTAAAGTTGCAATCTCAAAATTGAACCCTACCAAGATTGTCGAAAAATGCAAAATTTGAATTTTGAAAAAGAGAGGGAAACTGAAATTTTGAATTTTATGATTTTAGAGGGAATACCAAAAGCAATGCAAGTTTTGAAATTTGAAAGTTGACTCAATTTCACGCAAAATTCAATTTTGAAAGCGGAAATCAAAGTTGTTGTAATTAAGCACTTAATTTCAAAAGTCACAAATTGCAAAAATTTGAATAAATCACTGAAATTTTGAATGAATGATAACACACTTTTCAGATTTAGGACTGTAAGAAACACAATTTTGACACAAATTTCAATTTCAACAATTTTTGAATGATTAGAAGCCTCAATCCAAGCCATCGCTAGACCAACTTTGATTGTAATTTTGAAGGTGTTAAAATTGATAAAATCAGCCAAAATTCTGGATTTTAGCAGAAAAATACAGTAAGATCTAGCTCCCGAAATTTCAGAAAAAATGCCGGGGACGATGGCGCTCGGGGTGCACACGGTCCTCGCAACTTTTTTCCAAATTTTCAGGGATGAAAGATATTGTGATTTTATTGCGGAATCCAAAGTTACAGCCGATTTGGAGATGTTTTGATCAGTGAAATTGTCGAACAAAGGTTGAATCAAGAGGGTTTCAAAAATTAGGGTTTTGACACTTAACCACTTAATTTTCAAAATTAAAGCACAAATATGAATTGATAATTTGTAATAGAAGGGCAGATCTGAAACAAGCATTAACAATTAAACATTTCACAAGTTTAATTACTTAAAAAGAAAATTTAGGGTTTTTATGCAATTAACCTCTAAAATTTTGCAAAAGATCAAACATGGAAATGTAACCAAGGAATCCAATTTTCAGATCTAACTATGAATAATCAGAAAGGATGTTCACGTCGGGTTCACCAAAATGTAAAGCGGAAATATCGAACCCTAGTCGTTCTCCCCTCCCCAACTCCGAGGAGAGAGAAGGGAGAGTCACTAGGGTTGATGGTTTTCACTTAGGAGGGACTTTACATTCAAAAGAGGGGTTGAAACCCACAAGATCCAATCCCACGCAATGCAAGATTGGATTTTATATGAGTTTCAAGGGTTGTGATAGCAAGGATACCCTCTTTTGTAAAGAATGTAGATAGAAAGATTGAACTAGGAATGCATGCAGAAGCAAGAAAGATTCACTTATAAATAAAGATAGGGATATGATATGAAGCTGCGGACCTGGAATTAGCAGTAAAATGTCGAGACGGCGCTGTCCTGCAAATTTGAGCAAAAGTTGACGGGATGATGGCGCCCGGCGTGCACACGGTCCTCCGAAAAATCCGCGAAACGAAGGGGGATCTGTTCGTCTCTGCACAAGGATTCCAGATTTCAATTTCAGCCGCGTACCTGCAACCTACACATAGAAAAGCGAAGACGATTGGGGGGTTAGGGATTAGGGGTTTGCCCTTAGGTCAAACCCCGATTTTGGAATTAACCAAGAAATGAGAAATGCTGTAAATGTAAATGACTGTAATGTAAAACAAGTACTAGTACCTTGTTGTAAGGATGTTTGTATCCTTATATGCGAAGGTCTAGATGTTGTTGTTTGTTGTATGTTGTATGTTGTATGTTGTAGCATGTGATCTCCTCTTCAATGGTTGAATCCTTGTCTTGAATGCAACACCTAGCCTTGAATGAAGACTTATAATGATCAATTGCTTGAAGGAATGCTTGAATGTTTGAATGCTTGAATATCATTTCCACGTCTTGCACACATATGTCCTTCCCCCTAAAATGGGAGAGGAAATGTAGTTTATATACTTGCCAATTAGGGTTGATAGACTGATTTTCCCAACCTTAGGCTGACCAGGAAATGTTATTTTCCAAATTGCAAACAAAAAGGCCCGAAGTCCCATAGGAGACCGGGCCCAAAATAGGGCCAGGGACCAGGGTGGTGGGCACCATGGTCCTGGGGGACCAAGGCTCTGGGTGCCCTATTCCTGAAGGACCAGGGCGCTAGGCACTCTGGTCCCACCTCTCGGGACAGCAGGGTGCAAGGAGGACCAGGCCAGGGTGCTGGAAAAATGCAATTTTTGGTGTCGTGAGCAAGTTTCGGGGTCTCCATTCAGGTTCAGTGTTGCACCGCCATCGTGAAGACCCAAATGCAGTCGAAATTGCAAGTGTCGCAATTTTAGGACACTACAGGTGTTACATTTAAATGGACACAACAATGTGAGGAACCATTTGAAAAACTAAAAGAATATCTATTGTCCACTCCAATATTGGTTCCACCAGTACATGGGAAACCATTATTACTATATATAATTGCAACAAATTCTTCTTTAGGCGCCCTCCCAGTGAAACATGATGAACAAGGAAAAGAGAGAGAAGTATACTACATTAGTAGAACACTCATGGTATGAACTCAACTACATAGAGATAGAAAGAGCATGTCTTGCAGTAGCCTTTGCATCACAAAAACTGAGACATTATATGTTGAGTCATAAAATATAGCTGGTTGCACAATTTGATCCACTCAAATACCTGATGAATAGAGCAACACTAACTAGAAGACTTGCAAAATGGATCATGATACTCAGTGAATTCAATATTGAATATGTCAATAGAAAGGCTATAAAGGGACAAATCATAGCAGACCAACTTGTAGAAGAACTTGTACAAGACAACCATCCAATGGTAATAGATTTTCCAGATGAATCAGTATTTACACTATCAACATAAACACAGTGGAAATTATTCTTTGATGGTTCACAAACAAATCATGGAGTAGGAGCAGGAATTTTGTTCATAACTCCTCAAGGAGATTCAATTCCCAAATCATTCAGGATTAGCTTCCCTTGTACCAATAACATTACTAAATATGAAGCCCTAATGGTAGGACTACACATTGTACTACAATGGAACATCAAAGATCTATAGGTCTTTGGAGACTCACAACTCATCATCAATCAAGTCAATGATGATTACAATACAAAAGATGATAAATTATAACCGTACAAACAATTGGTAGAAAAATGCAAGCAACACTTCACCAACATCACATTTGAACAGATTTCAAGAGTGCAAAATAGGGCAGCAGATGCAATGGCAATAGTAGGATCTCTCCTGGATATGCCAAATGAAGGAACTCACTTTCAATTTCAAGTGGAACAACTCATTTTCCCATCTTATGAATTATCATCCACTGAATATGTTTGTATGATAGTAGTACCTGAGTCTCCATGGTACATGGATCTATACACATACCTGCATGATCAATATATACCTCTAGATCTTTCACAGAATCAAAGAAAGGAACTCATATGATAATCATCAAAACATGCAATCATTGCTGATACTTTATATAGGAAAAGTATATACAACACCTTACTTAGATTCCTTGATATGGAAGACACACAAATTGCCTTAAAAGAAGTTCATGACAAAATATGTGACACACATTCTTCTAGACCTGCTCTAGCAAAAACACTATTATGAACAAGTTACTATTAACCTACAATGGAAAAAGATGCAAGCAATGCCAGATACATGGGAATCTCATTCATGCACCTGCTCAAGATCTTCAGCCAATAACATCACCATGGCCATTTTCACAATGGGGATTAGATCTTGTAGGGAAAATAAATCCTACCTCTTCCAACAGACATAAGTTTATTCTCACAATTGCAAAATATTTCACAAAATAGGTTGAAGCAATCTCGAGGATTTTTACAACAGGAAAACAAATAGAAAAATTTATCTTGAATTATATCATTTGCAGGTATGGGGTACCCATGTGCATCGTGACTGGTATTGGACAACCCTTTAAAAAATAATAAGTGAGCAAGTTGTGTGAACAATTTAAAATCCAGCAATGTTTTGCAACACCTTACTATCCCCTAAGCAATGGTCAAGGTGAGGCAACAAACAAAACTATTTTAAAAATCTTAAAGAAAGTTGGCAATGATAGTGGACGAGATTGGCATCTCCAACTAAATCCATCTCTATGGGCTTATAGAACTATTATATGTATGACAACTAGTACAACACCATTCTCTCTGGTTTATGGTGCAGAAGCCATTTTACCTATCGAAGTAGAATTGCCATCCCTAAGAGTCTCTCTAAAAAAATTATCTTAGAAGAAAACCATAGAGTTGCATGTTTGCAAGAATTAGAATTCCTAGATGAAAAATGACAAAGCCCTCTAAACCATTTACAAGGCTACCAAAACAAAATGACAAGAAGCTACAACAAATGAGTCAACCCACATTTATTCAAACTAGGAGATATCGTTCTTAAAGAAAATCAAAGAAACCTTGTTGAACATGAAAAACTAGGAAAGTTTGAACCTAACTGGCTAGGTTTGTTTGTCATAATGAATGTAACTGGAAATGGTGCTAATCATTTGCAAACAATGGAGGGAGATTCACTCCTTGATCTCATCAATAGTATGCACCTAAAAAGATATTATGTATAAGGGTGGGTTCATTTCAATTCCAGTACTATATTTGCATGTTTCTCATATAGTTGCATCAATAAAACACGGTGATTATTCGAGTCATTCACTTGTCTGCACTGAACGGAATGAAGGTTGTCTCATTTCCTAGATACTAGTTCATAAAGTCTTTAGGAGGTCTCTAGTCATTCATCTTCAACATCACATTGAGATTATGCTTTATCCTTGGTTGGGTATAGGTTTCCTTATCAAGTATTGTTACCAAAAATCTATGAAATGCTATATCTTACACATTAATCAAAAACTCTAAGTCATTATAGATACCTATTTGATCATGTGGCTAGTGAAAAATCCAATATTCTGCTTCAGTGCTACTGTAATTGTAATACCCAAGTAGGTTTCATTACTTACAAGTCAAGGCAAGAAAATAAAATAAAAAAGTGTTATGTCAAGCTCAAGACAAAACAAATAAATTTAAAAAAAAAAAATGATACATTACTGAAATATCATGCATACAAGTGTGACAAAATAAAGAGAAAGCTTGACTATGGCAACATGCAATAATTCCATCAGGGCTATGGATGCCTACTGACAATGGTGCAATATATGAGAGATTATAGTGCATAACCTCATCGGAGCCCTAAAAGCTTGCTGGCAGCGAGGCTCTATCCAGGTTGCTTTTGAAGTCAGAATATCTCATGTAGCTAGCCACATAGGATTCCAAGGGTCTTTGATGGTTATAAGGGTAAGAATGAACTCAAATGCACACACATGGGCAAAAGAAGATCAAAGTTTCAAGAATTGATGGAGAAGTTTTCCGCACCTCCATTCATAAATCTTGGTTACATAGTGTGTTAGGTTGGATGGTCTAAGTCTTTTGAGAATGGATTGAAATCCTATCTCTAAAATGTTTCACACCTTTAATCCAATTAGTACATTTCAAAATGAAAGACACACATGCTCATCCTTGTTCGAATAGGAATTGCATTGTTGTCATGTATCTTGCATTAGCATAACTCATATAAAAAATTCAGTGTCTCCATCACATTATGCATCATCATGTAAGGTCTTCATACTTGGGGGCATAACTAAAAAAACTCAAAAAAATCATAAAACAATCCTTAAAAAGTCCAAAGCATTCAAAAAATGATCCTGAAAAAATCCAAAACATTCAAAAAATGATCCTGAAAATATCTAAAAAAACCATAAAATGATCCTGAAAAAATCCTAAACATTCAAAATATGATCCTGAAAAAATCTAGAAACATTCAAAAGCTCTTCAAAAATTAAAAAAACATTCAAAATACCAATTTAAAACTTGCAATAAATTGTCTTGCAAGAATCAAACACCCTAACAGATGTCTACCAAACACTTCGCATGAAGTTAAACAAAGGAAACAACTAGCTTGTCAAAACGTCTGCAATCACGGTAATCAACTTTCTAATCTATCGATTTATAAAACTATCAATGTGATCAACATCTTGTCTTAAATAGAATCGGTACACTTGAAACCAGACATATCGGTCTTATATGGGGTCCAAAACTTCTGAAAGCAGACATTATCAAAATCACACCAAACATATCAAAGAAAAGACATAGTCAATCTGACTGCTAAGTTTTGTCTATTTTGGTTGACTCTTTTGACCAAATTAGCAAAGATCATTGCTTTTAGCTACTCAAGGATGTCCAAAAGTGACTAGAGGATCCATGATGATTATGACCCTTTTCTTTGTTTTATGTGTTGGGACCCATTAAGTTTTGATGAATTGGGAGGCCCATTTCAAATATTTTACATCTGCACTTCATCCTAGTGTGTTTATGGTAGTTTTTGAATTTTTGCCTTATCAGAAAAACCTACCCCTATCAGTAGGACTTACCCCGATGAGGTCACCAGAATGTGGAGTGGGTATCCGATGGACCATTTTAATGTTACGCCGATGACCCAATAAGAAGTACAAAGTGCAGAAAGTTGGCATCAGCCATCAGAAGTTAGGTTTTGATGTCTTCCTGATGATCTAATGGAAAGGCCCATGCAGACCATTTATCCCACATTGGTCGTAGTGAGGAGCATTTTTGTATTTAATAGCCTAGTTGCCTATATCCTTAATATCAAAGCTTATGGGCTTTTGGCAAGGTGGAAGCTCAGCTCAGTGGGCCCTCCACATGCGCGAGCATCACAAAGCGGCCTAATTTTGTAGCAAAAAGAGAGATTAACTAGCTTGAAACTCCAAGAGGATCAGACGATGTTGCGAAAGATCTGACGGCCATTGCTATACCGCAACATGAAGATGCTCAACTATTAAAGGCCACGACTTGGCAACAAACCACTAGCGGTGAGCTATGGCCAATAGTTAATGCAAATAGTTAAGGCAGTTGGTTATGAAGAGGTTCATTCTGGTGGTTAGTGGAGGTCATGATAAGGTGTCGGGATAAGGACTCCGGAGCCAATCAAGGAGTACCATGTGGCAACTAGTGGCACCATGTTATCAAAATGAATATTGAATAGACTGTTGGCTTTGATGGATCACTATAAGGACTCACCAAAGGTATCAGTTTCATTGACATAAAGGTGTCGATGAAACTAAGGTGTCGATGAGATATGAAAATGGTTCGCCGAGGGAGGAGATTCACCAAAAGAATAACAATGAACAAACCAAAGTGAAACAATGAGTCCGGTGGCGATGAGGTGGTGGATGAGGTTATGCTCAGGTGGATCAGCTAACAAACCAGAGGCTGACATGTGGCAAGTCCTACAGACAAGTAGTGCCTAGGCGGATCTCATTTAGAGAACCAAGGGATGCCATGTGGTGACACCGTGGCACAAGAGAAAGCCATTTAGAGAAGCTAAAGCTCGTGCAGATCAGAGAAGATCAGAAGGTGATCCAAAATATCTGACGATAGTCGCTATACTGTGATAGAAAGATGCCCATAGAGTTATCATCATGACTTGGCGACAAAGCATGTGGGAAAAAGGTAGAGTGGTTCAGGTGTTAAGGATCGAGCAGGTTTGAGCCGATCAAATGGCTATCGCTATACCACCATGTGAAGAAGCTTGATTGTTATCCCATGTGACATGGCGACTAGCGAGGTGGCAGTTGAGGTGGTCGTCTAGAAGGATCCAAAGGCAAATCAGGACGTGCCACATAGCGGAGCATAGAAGAAGAACTAAGGTGGGCTCAAGTCTAGTGACGGGCCCAAGTAGTGATTAGGCGGATACTCAGTGGAAATCAAGAAGTAACACATGGTAGGGATCGCGTGATAGATGGAAATACTAAGAAGGTTTTCAAGCCGATGACCCAATATAAGTTATCGGGTATTAGCTGGAAATTGTTCTTGCTACCTTGATGACCCGATGTGAGTTATCGCGTATTGGGGGGAATGGATTTATGTTATCCCACAGACCCGATGATAAGGCACCAGTGGAAGAAGAACCAAGGCAGGCCCAAGTTTGGTGGTAGGTCCAAGTGGCGAGTAGATGGATCCATAGGCGAACCAGGATGTGACATGTGTCAGGCCCGCTAGAAGAGAATAGCCCAGGTGATGTAAAGGCTGGGAGAGTCAAGGTAGATCAACGGTGATCAGAGGAAGATCAACAACCATCACCAAGTTGCAATGGAGAGTAACTCGATGGCTATCACCATGACTTGGTGACCAAGTGGTGGGATCCGGCAGGAGAGAAGTTTGGAGAAGAAACAAAGGGCTTCATTCCAGTGGTGGTTTTGGCTGTGCTCAGCTGGTAGGACGGGTGGAGTCCAGAAGGACTCATGGTGAATCCAAAGGAGGACGCGTGGAAGAGATCTGCATGAGAGATTGGAAAGCTCTCAATCTGAGGAATCTGATTTTGCAGTCAAGTGCAACACACAGCAAATATTTTTGGGGCAGTCACCTTGGGATCTCAGAAGTTATTTCTCAGTCAGAAGGTGATGATTTTCTATAGCCCAAGTGTGACAGTGGTTAATGCCAGTAGTTAAGGTAAGCGATTACAATGGACAACTAGTGGTAGCGGTTAAGTTTTTAATAGCTAGAGACCAAGTGGTGGAGCCCGTTTCTAGGTTGAATACTCACAAAAGTTAAAGGGCGCGCTAGTTTCCCATGATCGCATGGTAGTCGCCATACCGCAATGGAAATACATCCAAAATTTAAACATCACGATATGGCCACTAAAGGAAAGGTGCTCAGAAGGAAGGCTTTCCTGATCCGTTGGCGCCAAAAATTTAAAATATTCAAAAGAAATAGTGGCAAATTTATGCAAATCCCATCAGATATTGTTCAAAGTGAAGGGTTGGTGAGAGGTATCCAGGGCGATCAATAAGGAGATCTACAGAGAACATAATGGTGTGGGACTATGTGTTTGTTGGTATTTTGGTATGGTTTTGTCATTGATATCAACACCTACTGAAACATTAGCACTTTTGAGATCCAACAACATTCACTGGCAAACAAGTAACTATTGCACAGTTACTGGTATATGGTTCACCGACAAGATATAATGATCACCAGCACTTGGAATGATATGGAAGAAACTTGGTAATGTCAAAGACATTGTGTGGACACTTTGTTTTGAAGAATTATTCATTGGTATATTCATATTTGCATATTTACTTTTATCGGCAAATAGGTCCAGGGTTATCTAGGGTTACACCGGTAGGTTTATCTTTTCCAGATCAGCATGGCACGCTATGGGGATGATTTATTATTGTTGTAAATGCATTAAACTAACATGTTCAATCGGTTATTGCATCGGATATTATATTTTTTTTAAAATGTTTTTATTGTAATATCTTGTAGAGCCGACCTACTAAAATTGGTCTTAGGTTATGGTATAAATGTAAGATCTTATTTGTAAGATCGAATGTGGAATGCAAAGAAGATTTGTGAGAAGGTATATGCGAGATTAAGCAGAGGTATACACGAAGACATCATTTGAAGGTGAAGCTAGGTTTTTGTAGAAGCATATCAACATTACACCGGTACTGAATCTAGCATATGAAGATGTTATTTTTTATTGTACATTCTTATTGGATTTAACCATCCAACTATAGTCAGTGTGACTCCCACTTTGTGATTGATTAGTGAGCTCTAGGATGTTGGCCTTTTTGCATGTGCAGACCCCATTTATGTACACTTACTATCTGCAGTAGTATCATTTGATTATGGGTAAGGTTTCCCACCATGGTTTTTCCCCTTACAAGGTTTCCATGTACAAATATTGGTGTTATGTGTTGTGGATGACTTTATGTTTATGTTTCATGCATTAATCTTTACCGGTATAGCAATTTACTATTAACACTGTCTATCGCCATACTTAACTGGTTTACCGGTATTAAGCATTAAGTTGGTTAAATGGTTTTTGGTTTGAATTTATTAGACAACTGATTCACCCGCCCCTCTCAGTTGTCTTCGGGACCTAACAATGTTTTCTTAGAAAGAGCCCATCAATGCTCTGGCATGAGATAATCCACTTGCATTATGTGGCTAACAATGGTTGTATTGTATTTTGGGTTATAGGAACTTACCCTTTTGGCCATTTTCCAAATGAATGCCTAGTGAATTAATGAAGCATGCATCCCAAAAAGAATGTTAGGTTTCTCCCTCAACTGCAATGGCATAGAAATATAACTTTT
The DNA here is from genome assembly GCF_030272615.1 of Cryptomeria japonica. Classification (NCBI taxonomy): domain Eukaryota; kingdom Viridiplantae; phylum Streptophyta; class Pinopsida; order Cupressales; family Cupressaceae; genus Cryptomeria; species Cryptomeria japonica. Next base: position 309,095,577 of record NC_081411.1, on the reverse strand, counting down.
GCAGTAAATAATTGTTAGGGTAAGATTTTCCTTCTAGGTAGTCCGAAGCTTTCTGCATCCTGATTTCTATAAAAGGATACCAAGGCTACCTAGAAATGGGACACAAATTTTGTAGCTAAACTCTGGCAAAATTAATACAGGCTTTTGTCTTGGTAATTTCTGAGTCAATTATGAAGTACTTGTAACATTTTGATAGGGGAATGAAATATACAGTCCAGAGAATTTAAATCCAGATTTGTATTGTCTCTATGTCATTGTACTAGTGTTCATTTCCTTTAAGTAATCAAGGATTTCTTATTTGAATGATTTGTTAGGAATCTAATGAAGTTGTTTTGAGTATTTTTCTTAAAGAGGAAAATATAAAATACTTTGAACAAAGTCATTGATATCAGTACTCTTGGTGTGGATTTGATGATGAAGTCTGGTACAGATTAGGACTCTTTATATGTCAAGCATATTCAGAGTTAATAGTTTAGGAATTTATTATTTGTGTACTAGTTTCTCTTGTTAGGTTGCAGTCTGCTATAGATTACTCTGTTGCCTTGATAAGGCACTGATTTACCTATTGGTTTTTGGGTGCATTTTGTGATCCTTCTCAAAAGACAAATTCAACTTTCCATTTATGTTTTAGTTGTACCAATCAGAAAGGAAATGTTTATAGGAATTTACACTGGTTTTCTATAAATCTTTTGCTATTTTTGCAAGAAAATAGTCTCAAAAGGGTTCACCTGCCCAAGATTTTAAAGGCTTAAAGTGTAGGAGGTTTCCTCATTTGGAAGCTCATATTATTGTCTTTATTTTAAAATTTTTTTCATTCTCTTCCATTGCAACATAGAGGCACTAGTTTTCACTTTTAAGGAGAAGAAACAAAAGTTTTCAAAATGGAGAACAACAAAAGTGGCAACTCTGCTGGGGAGAGTCAATAAAGATAGGTTTTATACTACAGATCTCTTTCTTTATTGCATAAAAGTGTTGAGATCAGGCTCCCTTGGTTTCAGTGTGACAATTATTGAGCTTGTCTTTCTAAAGAAAATCCTTGATCTATCTCATAGCATCTTAGAATACTATTCTGTTCTTTTCTATAGATCAACAGTTTCATTCTCATATGTCTTGTAAGTGATTCATTGTGTTAAAATATATTTTATTCCTGAGATATTGGGTGGCGACTCTAAATTAAGGATAAAATTAGCGTTCTTTGAAAAAAGATCATAGTCACTTCAAAGGTTAGCAGGATGACTAGGGGAAGGAATACTAGGTCCTATATGAAGAAAAACCCTCAAGAGAAGTTGTATGAAGGGTTACCTGAACCAGTCAAGAAGGGTTGGAGAGGAACTGTTATTCCTAATCAGTCAAATCAGTCATCAAAACAAAAGAGAAATCAAACTGGTAAGTCTTGTGAGTGTCTTGTATATGCAAGGTCCAATGCCTCTTCTCATGACTCTGACCATGATATTATGGGTTTTCATGCTAGCCTATTTGGCACTAATGATGATATCCAAACTTTTCACCAAATATTGTCTAATACCAGCATTTCTGGGAGAGATAGGCATAGTACAAGTAATAGAACCAATTCTATTCCCAAAAGTATGGAAGGAAATATCAACCTGATTGATATGGACCAGTTAATGTGTTTGATTCAAAGGAAACTTTGCAAGACCAAGATGAAGTGTCTCAGAAGATTGATTTTTTAAATAAGAGAGTACATAAATTGATTTTCATAAGGAAAAAAAAAAGAAAAAGAAAAGGAGAATGAAACCAAAGCTAAACTCATTGAAAGAGATAGGTTATTAAGATAGATTGCAAAGCTTGAGTTGTTTGCTCAAGTAGAACCTGTGAGTAAACAACAAGGTCTTGTTATTAGACAAATCCTTGATCCAAAAATTGTTTTTGCACCTAGAGATGTAGTACAACTTAGTAGGGAGGTTCACAGTGATCCTCAACCTGCCAGACCGATCATTGTTAAAGGAAAATAGAAAGTAGTGGATAATAGATCTACAGGTCTAGTGTCAGGAAGTGCCGAAGGACCCTAGGGAATGATGTTGCATGAGATTGAGGTAGAAAGGGTAAGGAAAGAAAATAAAGACCTGAAAAGGGAGTTAGAAAAGGCCGAAATAGAAGCACTTAATGTTGAGTTCAGAAGAAAGATACATTTCTTAAAGGCTCCTCCTATAACTTTCCCACCTATAGATCCTAGCAATCCTACATCCCAACATACTTCTGCCTCTCTATTGAATATTCAACCCCTTGATGCAAACAAATGCTATCCCACCCATTAACCAATCTAATAATGCTACCCCAAATAAATCTTCTATTCCCTCAAATACAATTCTAGCAAATCAAACCAGTCATAGGCTGTCCCATAATCAAAGTCATCAAAATCCTAGAGCTGGTGGTTTAGGCCCAAGGGTGAATGCTGGAAATAAATTTACTAGAAATCAGTTCCAAAGGAGACCGATAAATGTTGAGCTATATAGGCAGTTGTATTTTGATGGAATTCGCAGATATTTGAATCATGTCCCTATTGAAATGAGGGATAAAGTCTAGAGGTTTGTTAGGAATAATAGTATAAGTGTTGAAGAGCATCTAAAATCTTTTGGTGACATGTTCAATGACTATGAAATTGCACATGAAGATGTCATCATGAAGTTATTTGTGCAATCATTGATTGAGGAGGCTAGAGATTGGTACAGAGGGCTACTTGTGGACAGTATAGGTTCCTGGGAAGAGTTCAAAAATTTCTTTCAAGAGCAATATGGAGGCAAGAAGAATGTGAGATTCATGCTCAATGAATTTAACAACATCAAGAAATCTGATAATGAAGCTGTCACAGATTTTAATGCAAGGTTTCAAAAGGCAATGCATAGACTTTTTCAGGTAATGAGGTTAGATGAAAATGTGTGTCTAACTACCTATTATAATTCATTTGACCCAAAAATGGCTTACATTCTCAGAGATAAGAATGCACATAGCTTGAGGAATGCTTTTAGAATTGCCATTAATGTAGAAATTAATAAAAAAGCATCGGGTAAAGTGGGAAGAAGGACTGATGGAAGATTGTGGCAGGAACAAAAACCACAACATTTAAATAAGTCCTCTAAAGAAGAGGATAAGATAGAGAAATTAATGACTGTTGTCAAGGATCTTATTACTAAAGTAAGTAAACCTCAGAGGCCTCACTACAACTGGCGAGACAAACCTACTAGATTGCATGATATGCCATATAACACTGCATGAAAATATGGCAAACCCATGCAAGATAGATCAAAAGGCACACAAAATCAGAATACCACTGATCCTTTGAAGGGAAGAAACGTACATAATGTGGAAAGTACTCCTTGGTGTATGGCATGTGATGGGCCACATTCCCCCTATCAGTGTGCTATGGTTCAAGCTCGAAATGAATCCATGAGAAGTGAGGATGAACCTGCAGTTAATATGTTTGAGTATACTATGGAAACTGACTGTGAGTCTTCAAAGGATGAAGCAAGTGAATATGATGTCTCAAGAAGCAATGCAAACTGCCAAGAGCAACTGACAATTGATTGGCATCCCGCTTTGAATGTAGTCATAATAGAAGATCAAGAGATTCATCTTAGAAGGCCTAGTGAACAGGAAGTCAAGAATCTCACTAAGGTTGCAATAGCTAAAGCTAAGCATAATTATAATCTGAGAAGTAGCAAAGATGATGGAAGTCAAGGTATGCCCGGTTCTTTGTTTTTTAAAGAAACTTCTTCTAAGACATCCACCGAGAACAAAACTTTTGTCAAAGATAGTCAAGCTAAAGGTGACCAGTCAAGTAGTTTAGTGAAACCTAATATTACTGATACAACTAGAAATAAGGTAGAGAGCACTAGTGACAAAAAAATAGTTTACTGGAAGGAAGAAAAGGTTAAAGCTCATGTTGAGTCTAATGTTAACACAATTTTTGATATGACTCAAGGTTTAACGTAGATGAAAGTTTCAGTACCTTTGATAGAGTTACTGAAAATAAAAGAACATAAGGAGGCTACCTTTTCTTTGATTTCAAGTATATCAGATGTAGATGCTTCTTCTAAAAAGGGAAATGCAAAAGATGAGAATGATCAAGAACAAGGGGTCCTAGAAGTTTATATGGGCACCACTATTAATCAGGAACCATCTCAGATAGATCCCTTTTATATCACACTATTAGTAAATAACAGATTGATAAAAAATTGCATGATAGGTTATGGTGTAGCCACTAATGTGATGCCTTATGGGGTTATGAAAGAACTAGGTTTGTTAGTACACACTTCATATGGTAGGTTTTATGCTATGGATAATAGAGAAGTGCCTATTGTGGGTACTATGATAAATGTGGAAGTAAAAATAACACCTTTCCCTGAAGCTACTTATAAAATGCATGTAATTATTATAGATACCAAACCACATTATGGCATGCTTCTATCTAGATAGTGGGCTATTGCTATTGGAGGTAATCTTAAATTGGATTTATCATATGCAACTATCCCAGTGAATGGGAATTCTATAAAATTATACAGAGAACCACATGCCCCAGTGGTTATTGAAAAAATAGACCCAAACATGCTTAATTGCATGATTGATGTGGATCTTGATAACTTTAGGATTGAATCCATTCAACCTCAGTTGAAGAATACTGATCCTATTGTTGATGAGCTAGAATACCAACAAGAAGGCCTATGGAAAATGTACTTTGTTGGAGCTTTCTCTAGGGAAGGGTCTGGAAAAGGAGTGTTATTTGTTTCCCCATTAGGTATTACCTTCAATTATTCTTTTTTGTTAGCATTCAAATGTACAAACAATACAGTTGAGTATGAAGCTCTGTTATTGGGTTTAGAAATTGCTAAAAGACATGGGATCAAGTTGTTAAGGGTTTATGGAGACTCTAAACTTGTAGTGTCTCAGATAAGGTCAAGATATGCATCTAAAAATGAAAAGTTAAAAATATACAAGCATGTTGTTTGGGATGTCATTGAACACTTTGATATATTTTCCGTTGATTGGATCGAAATGTCTAAGAATATTATGGCAGATTTTTTAACTAATGTTGCATTAAAAAATGATGATGTAACATTGACTAGAGTTTCAATAATTGAGACAAAAGCTAGACCAACCATCCCATATAATGTGTACAATTGGCAATTTTTTGAGAATGATGAAGACATCCTTAGGTCTGTACAATGCATAGATGATTATGAAGGTCAAAAGATTGATTGTAATGCATTGGTGGAGATAGTAGATGAAGCAGGGTTACTTTTCTTTTCAGCTGGAAAATAATTGTAAACAATATGACAGTTATGTGTCATTTGATGGTCAACATTTTGGAATGGGATGTATTTCTCAAAGATTGAATGATTGCCAGTGTGCTGATTATCTTTTATGTGATGAGCTAATGAGAAGTTGCAAAGTTTGTGATCACGCAAGTGTAAATGAAACTTCCAGCATACCCTTGATTCATGGAAATGAGAATCATGTGTTTGAAAGGGGTAAGCATTGACTCCAATTTTAATGGCCTAGGGCCATATGTAAATAAATTATATTGTATAGTTGCTTTGCTTTAGTTGTGTGGTTTTCAATAAGGAACCCCTATTTTGGAAAGTGAAGCTCATTGAAGAATTTTTGAAGAAGGGATGTGTCTTGTTTCCTAAGTGGTCTGTGTTCCAGAGTTTTAGCTAAATTATTGTGTTGATCTTGCAATCAACCATCCCCAGTTAGAGCCACTATTGGGACTCATAAAATTTTGATGAATTTGGGAGGCCCATTTCAAAAAATTTGCATCTACACTTCCTCCTAGTGTGTTTATGGTAGTTTTTTATTTTTTGTCTTATCGGCAAAACCTACCCCGATCGGCAGGACTTACCCCGATGAGGTCACGGAAGTGTGGAGCGAACTGGAGTAGAGCCATCGAGTATCAGGTAGACCAGTTTAATGTTACGCTAATGACACAATAAGAAGTGCGGAGCATAGAAAGTCATCATCGACCATCGAAAGTTAGGTTTTGATGTCTTCCTAATAATCCGATGGAAAGGCCTAGGCAGATCATTTATCCCACATTGGCGGCAGGGAGGAGCATTTTTGTATTTAATAGTCAGGCCGCCTATATCCTTAGTGTCAAAGGTTATGGGCTTTTGGCAAGGTGGAAGCTCATCCTAGTGGGCCCCCCCGCATGCGCGCATATCTCAAAGTAGTAATTTTGCAGCAAAAGGAAAGATTAACTAGCTTGCAAGTCAAAGAGGATCAGACGATGGTGCGAAAGGTATAACGGACATCGCTATATAGCAACATGAAGGTGCTCGACTGTTAAAGGCCATGACTTGGCTATAAACCATTAGCGGTGAGCTATGGCCGATAGTTAATGCAACCAGTTAAGGCAGATGGCTATGAAGAGGTTCATTTCGGGGTTAGTGGAGGTCATGCTAACATGTTACGATAATGACTCTGGAGCCAATCAAGGAGTGCCATGTGGTAGCTAGTGGCAGCATGTTACCAAAATGAATATCGAATAGACCATTGGCTTTGATGGATCACTATAAGGACTCACCAAAGGTATCAATTTCATTGATATAAAGGTGTCGATGAAACCAAGGTGTCGATGAGATATGAAAATGACTCACTGAGGGAGGAGTTTCGTCGAAAGAATAACAATGAACAAACCAAAGTGAAATAGTGAGTGTGGTGGTGCTGAGGTGGTGGATGAGGCTATGCTAAGGTGGGTCAGGTGACAAACCAGAGGCTGACATGTGGCAAGCCTAGTATATAGGTAGTGCCTAGGAGGATCTCATGAGAAAACCAAGGGATGCCACGTGGTGACACCATGGCACAAGAGAAAGCCATTCAGAGAAGATAAAGCTTGTGCAGATCAGGGAAGATTAGATGGTGATGCAAAAGATTTGATGGTGGTTGCTATACCGTGATAGAAAGATGTTCACCGAGTTATCATTGTGACTTGGTGACAAAGCACATGCTGAAAAGGGTGAGTGGTTTAGGTGTTAAGGATCGAGCAAGTTTGAGGAGATCGAATGACTATCACTATACCACCATGTGAAGAAGCTTGATTATTATCCCATGCGACATGGCAACTGGCGAGGTGGCAATTGAGGTGGTCGTCTAGATGGATCCAAAGGAAAACCAGGATGTGCCATGTAGCAGAGTATAGAAGAAGAATTAAGGTGGGCTAAGGCCGAGTGGTGGGCCCAAGTAGTGATTAGGTAGATACTCAGTGCAAATCAAGAAGTAACACATGGCAGGGATCGCGTGACAGATGGAAAGACTCAGAAGGTTTTGAAGCCGATGACCTGATGTAAGTTATCGGGGATTGACCAGGAATTGTTCTTGCTACCCCAATGACCTGATGTGAGTTATCGGGTATTGGGGGGAATGGATTTATGTTATCCCACAAACCTGATGACAAGGCACAAGTTAAAGAAGAACCAAGGCAGACCCAAGTCCAGTGGCAGGTCCAAGTGGTGAGTAGATGGATCCATAGGCGAACTAGGACATGACATGTGTTGGGCCCACTAGAAGAGAATATCCCAGGTGAGGTAAAGGCCAGGAAAGTCAATAAAGATCAATGCTGATTCAAGGAAGATCAACGATAGTCACCAAGTCGCAATGGAGAGTAACTGGATGGCTATCGGCATGACTTGGCAACCAAGTGGTGGGACCTGACAGGAGAGAAATTCAGAGAAGAAATAAAGGGCTTCATTCTAGTAGTGGGTTCGACCGTGCTTAGGTGGTAGGACAGGTGGAGTCCAAAGGGACTCATGGCCAATCGAGAGGAGAACGCATGGCGGAGATCTGTGTGGGAGATTGGAAAGCTCTCAATCCAAGGAATTTGATTATGTTGTCAAGTGCAACCCATGGAAAATATTTTTGGGGCAGTGACCTCGGGATCTTAGAAGTTATTTCTTAGTTAGAAGGTGGTGATTTTCTGCAGGCCAAGTGCGACATCAGTTAATGCCAGTAGTTAAGGTAAGCGGTTACGACGAATAGCTAGTGGTAGCGGTTAAGTTTTTAACAACTAGAGACCAAGTGGTGGGGCTTGTTTCTAAGTTGATTACTCGAGAAAGTTAAAGGGTGCGCTAGTTTCCCATGATCGGATGGATGTCTCTATACTGCAACAGAAATGCATTCAACTTTAAATGTCACGACATGGCGACTAAAGGAAAGGTGCTTAGAAGGAAGGCTTTCCTGATCCGTTGGTGCCAAAAGTTTAAAATAGTCAAAAGAAATAGTGACAGAGATGTGCAAATCCCATCATATATTATTTGAAGTGAAGGGTTGGTGAGAGGTATCCAGGGAGATTGGCAAGGAGATTTGTAGAGAACATAATGGTGTGCGACTGTGTGTTTTCTTAGGAAGAGCCCATCAATGCTCTGGCACGAGATGATCCATTGGCATTATGTGGCTAATGGTGGTTGTATCCAATTTTGAGTAATAGGAACTTACCCTTTTGGCTATTTTCCAAATGAAAGCCTAGTGAATTAATGAAGCATTCATCCCAAAAAAAATTTTAGGTTTCTCCCTCAACTGCAATGGCACAGAAATAGAAGTTTTACAGTAAATGACTGTTAGGGTAAGATTTTTCTTCTACGTAGTCTGAAGCTTGTTGCATTCTGATTTCTATAAAAGGATACCAAGGCTACCTATAAGAGGGGACAAAAATTTTGTAGCTAAACTCTGGGAAAATTAATACAAGCCATTGTCTTGGCAATTTCTAAGTCTGATATGAAGTACTTGTAACCTTTTGTTAGGGGAATGAAATATACAGTACAAAGAATTTAAATCTAGATTTGTATTTTCTCTATGTCATTGTACTGGTGTTCATTTCATTTAAGTAATCAAGGATTGGTTATTTGAATAATTTGTTAGACATCTAATGAAGTTGTTTTGAGTCTTTTTCTTAAGGAGGAAAATATAAAATACTTTGAACAAAGTCATTGATATCAGTACTCTTGGTGTGGATTTGATGATAAAGTCTGGCACAGATTAGGACTATGTATATGTGTTGGTAAACATATTTGTCTCTCAAAATTTATTTAATTTTTATACTCTTTAGCCCAAGAAATGAAAGACAAATTTCACCAAACAGTTGGAAAATCATCATATTGATTAACCTCTAAATTAAGGTACAACTCCCTTTAATAGCTATTCAATCAACTCCAAATTACACACAACCAATATTATACTTTTCACCAGAAAGAACAGAAAGGTAATTGCATTCACCAGTCAACACCAAATGAATGCAAGAACTGATTCATATATAATTCTTTGTATGAAGCCGACAGACTTCACATGTACACTAAAACAAAATGAAAAGTTTAAAAGATGAATTCCACTAATATTTTTTGCATACATAGAAAGCTATGACAGATCCTTTCTTGAAATAGATTCTCACATAAATCAAATTTCAAACACCAAACATACAGATTTCAAGTCAAAGATAACTATCATTTGATTTTCATTCATTAATGATCATCAACTTCCCACATACGCAAAGTTTTTCAGGTAAAATGAAAGAGTTTTTTCAAAAACTTAGTGAACCCCATCAAAGTCATTACAGAGCTTATAAATAGGTCCCCAGACCAATAGTTTTAACCAAAGGTAAAATTAACTTGAAAGAGTTAATGAGAAACTACCCTAACTATATAACTGAAAATTAGAGACAACTAGACTCACAGGAAAATAATTGCCAGCAGTGCTAGTCATGTCGTCGATTCTGTTTCAGTTGTATTGTCCGAGTTATTATTCTGGACAGACACCATAACTGCTTTCGCTATGCTCCATTCCTGATGAACTTTTGAGAACTCCTGAATTACCGCTACATGTGGCAGGCTGATGTGTATTACCCTTTGCTTCCAGAGTCCGTTCTTCCTTTTCACCATCTATATTTTATCCCTATGTGAGTCCAAGTGATGTAGGAAAACTGTGAGCATTGACTCCACTTTGGAAATCTTCGTAAAATCTTCCACAGCTAAGGATTTCTCCAATTTAATTTATTTAATGTGGCTACTGAATTGATTGATCATTTTTGTTGTATCTTCCGAAGTTTGGCTATCCTCCTTGAGCAACTGGACATCTGGGCAGCACAAATCCTTTTGCATGGTTGTTCTCAGGGTTGTTAGTTTTCCTCGTAGACTGGTAGATTCACTATGACCTTGCTCAATGATTTGGTTATGCCACTCTATGCTTTCTTTGCATATGAACATTATATCTTCATTTAACCCTGACACTTGTCTTTCAGCAAGAAAATTTATCAAGCCAAAACACTGAATATCGCGCATTTGCTTTGAAATCACCGCCCATTTAGTCTTTTTTTTTTGCCATGATATTAAGTTGGCATCTAATTCCTTGGTAACTTCATTAGCATATTTGAAAATTTGAACTAAATCAGATATAGAATTAGTTCCTTGATGCATAATCGATGTGAGCCACTTAGAGAAAATCTCTACAATCATCTTGTTTCGTTGAACCTCATCAAAGAACTCCTGATTATCCGGGGATTTTGAACTAAAGGGAATAGAGCTTTGGGACAATGGCAATGGACTATTCTGTAGAGCATGGATGTATTGAGCCATTTGCATTAAACTCTGCTTCAACTCTGCTTTATCCTTTTCGTCCTTCCAAGTACAAGAGATAATCCTTTTGGTTGAAGTCTCTAAATGTTTCACATCAACTGCTCTGGTTCCTACCCCCAAATCAACTCGCTCAATAGTATAATTAGCCTCTGAGGTGTGGCAACATGCTTATCAAATGCAGGTTTAGTAATGTTTGTAGTCCAATGTTTTGTGCCCTCATCAAAACCAATCATGGTCTCCATTTTTAGCAACTTAGGCTTCGTGGGTCTAGCCAAACATTTACTCATGACATCTTCCATTGACACCGAAATAGGCACCAGATTTATTTTCTTGGTAATTGAATCAGTTAACCATTTAGGAGTCACAATCAAATCCTTAGATTGCATGGGGAAAGGCACTTCTAAAGGGGGCAGTGTAGTGTTATCTTTGTTAGACAGAACATTGAGCACCTGTGAATCTCGGATGATAGCATCAGAATCAGTTAAGACCTTGTTAGCATCAGAAAAAAGGGGTTGTCATATTGCCCTGTACTTCCTCGGTGTCCAAATCAAGAATGAGATGAGCAGCAGGTGGCTGAAAATTCTTCTTGTATCTTGACCTGGTAACTCGGCCACCAACGGAAAGTGCAGCTTCAAAGTCAAGTTTTTCTTCTTTAATTTTAGCTTGCTTCTTTCCTACAATAGAAAAAGGGATATTAGTTAAAATAGGGGTTTTTCTTACAATCTTTCTTTTTCCATTCTTGTTTCTTGAACTGGTTTCCCTTGCCGAATGAAACATGCAACTCCTAAACCAATTCTCTATTCTCTAAATTATACTGAAAGTGCGTGCCTGTATGCTATCTTCCATCTTTCTACTCAAGTCAACTTCTGGAAGGGAGTCATTATGTACTGTTTCATAAATTCTGGATCCAATGCATCTCCATCATCTATGGTCACACTAGAGATATCCATTTGCAACTTCATATCAAGAATTTGCTTTAGAGTTAATCTGGACCAACTCCTTTTTCTCATTTCAAACTCATCTAGGCAGTCTTCCTAATAATCCTCCAACAGGGGCACATGTTGATAAGGCTTTATCTTTTTCACATACTGGGCAATAAAACCTTTGTTGTCAAAATTGTCTATCTTCACAAAAGTTTTCAAATGAAACCTCTTAAATTCTAGTTCAAGATTCAATGCATCAGAAACAAACCTACAACTGTAATGGCCTAAATTGATAGGAAAAATTCCACTTGTGCCAGAATATTCACCATAATCCTTTACAACATAGGCTAACTGCCTGGAAACTTCAATCAAAACATAGTAGTCTAAAACATATCTAGGTAGGCTAAAGGGTTCACCTTTAAAACCTCTAACCCTTATGTAAGTGAAGTGATTGAATTGAGTAAAGAAGCTACCATAGATGTTAATTAGTTCAACCGCTTCTACAGACATTCTCCTATGCAAATTATCTTGTAACTCAAAAGTCATCTGCCTAGCAAAAATGTCATTCGAGTGAAGGTAATTATCAACATGTCTTTTTTGGGTCAAATGGGGTGGTATTCAGAAATATTTATACCCTGAACCCATTTTTCATGGAACCAGCTAGGCCACTCCCTAACACAAGCTAGCATATGTAACAGATATGAAGACATGTAGAAATTTGACATCCCAGGGTAATTGCTCAAACCCTCATGTAACCTTTCTGTAATAACGGTGCCCCAATCAATGAACCGGTTTTTGTCGAGAGTGACTTGAATGAAGAAATACATCCAGTCTTCCCAATAGAAGGAGTGTGAATTTCCCCTAACTCTTCTCAACATTATTACTAAATCTCTAACTCCAAGGATCAAATGCTCTCGAATTAATGGCCTAGGCAACCTTGAACTACCCTTTTGAAACTTCAAAAGCCAATTTTGTGCAATAATGTTTCTATAATACTATTTTTCCTCAGAATAAACCCCATAAGACTTACCAATAGTCCAATCCTCATAGGGTTCCCAATGTGGGATACCCATGGCAGCCATTACTGTCTCTCTATCAATAGACAACAAAACCTCACTATTATTTTTTCTGATTCATATGTTAACTTTATCATAGTGATTCATGCAATCTAATACCATCTCAGGACAAGGAGCGGTTGTGGGAAATATTGTCGCTTCCAATAAACCACTTTGTGCAATTTCTTTCATCATAGAATCAACAGCTAGGTTCCTTACTCTTTCTAAGAAAACATTTGAATCTAATTGAACTAGAGCTATATCAGCTAGCTCTGGTAAGGAACTTACAAGGGAAGAAGAGTTCACTAATTTAGACAAGGTCGGCCTCATGCTTAAACTGTAATCTTTCCCCAATCAACCCAGACAAAGAAGAAAATAGGTAAAATGGAAACAAGCAGCTAAACAATATACCCAGATCTTGTAAAAACTGTAGCAATTAGGAAAGTCTTTGAACATACCTCCCCCTATCATCTGCAAAACCCCTGTCGTAGTCTATTTTCCTCCCGCTCTAAAAAATCTTCGTAAAACTTACTCACAAATGATAATCTCGATAGAACAACTGCTCAATTTAAAATAGCGAAGAAAATCTTACCCATGATTACCACAAATAATCATCATTACTTTTCACTCATGCGACATCACTCTGAAATGATCGCAAATGAGTATACATTTAATAACAAGTCACTTCATATCTAAAAACATGGATCCCCATGCCATACTTTCTATAAATGACAACTTTCAAATTATTAAGAAAGAATATTCCCTATTTCTACTGCCATCAACCGTATCTCAAAATTCATGCCGCCAACTCATGAAAAGTCACATGATTTCCAAGAAATCAACTATCGAACTTTGAACCTTGAGGAACAGTCAACAACGCAAAAACACAATCATGACAAATATTGAACTTTGAAACTTGAACCAAAAAGGTTCAAGTTCAAGGTTCAACCAATGCTAAACAGGGACAAAAACTAAAGAAGACTTATAAGGCTGCATGGGAAAAAAAACTTTTAATACGATGCCCGTTGAACTTTGAACTTTGAACCAAAAAGGTTCAAGTTCAAGGTTTAAGTCAACATAGTGAAACTTAGAGAAAACAATGAAGACTGGATTACATGGAGAATTCAAAACACACAACGCAACCAAAGGACTAGTTTGGGACATGACTCAATAAGGCTACATATAGAATGGAAATTTTTATGTACCACCTACAGTGGCTCTACATGGGGACTGTAACTGTAAAGTACCAAGCAATGAATCTCAACATCTCTAGTTTCACAGATGACTTAAAATTAAGGCCTGAATCACAACAAAACTCACGCACCTCAACTAAACACAACAAAACTGTATGTACAAACTGACAGGGTACGCCTGCTTACAATTGATACAATTTTAGGTCTTACCCATTATAGGACAGGGGTAATTCAAAGCCATCTGGATAAGCAAGTTTAAAAGAATTGGAACCTTTTACTTCATGAATTACATAAGGTCCTTTCCACAGTGACTCAAATTTTCCCTGAGTGCCTTTCAGCTCCCTCCTTTTATCCCATAATAACACCAGATCACCTTTCATGAACCTCCTAGGTCCTGCCTTCTGATCAAAAATATTTTTCACTCTCATCTGATGTTCTGTAATCCTATCAACTAGCTTTTTCCTTTCTTCCTCAATCTTAGTTAAGTACATGATTCTCTTTTCAAAAGAGCTCTGAAAGAATGCATCTTCTACTACAGTCTACAATTTGGAAGCCGCTAACTCTAAAGGAAGAAAGAGTTGAGCACCAATGCCATATACCAACTCAAAAGGAGACGTCCCTATGGCTCACTTTAGTGAAGTTTGATCTACCCATAGTGCTTCATGCAACTTCTTATGCTAGTCTCTAAAATTTTCATTGACCAACTTCCTCATGATGTTGATCAAATTTTTGTTACTTGATTTTTCTTCGTTGTTACCCTGTGGGTAATAATCAGAAGCATGTGCCAAAGAAATTCCATGATCGTAGCAAAATAAAACTAATTTGGATGAAGAGAAATTTGATGCATTATCTGTGACTATTTTCTAAGGAACCCCGAACATGACAAGAATATTATCTTTAAGAAACACACACACAACCTTTGTAGTGGTCTTTTTCACAGGGATAGCTTCCACCCATTTAGTGAAATAATCCGTTGTTGTTAATATGTGAGTGTTTCCTATGCTGGAGGTTGGGTTCAAAGGACCAATGAAATCTAATCCCCATTGTTTAAAGGGTTCCTCGATAACTACAGGTCTTAAAGGCAAGGCAACCAACTGGGGTTTACTTGTAAAGAATTTGTACTTTTCACACTTTGCCACCCAAGCATACACATCTTTGAACATTCCTGGCCAATAGTAATAGTTTCTCAAGACTTTATATGTAGTAACCATAGAAGAGAAATGACCACCACATGCCTCATCATGAAAGGTTTTCAGTAAAGCCTCTTGATGCGGCTTATCTACACACCTGAGAAAAGTGTCATCCAAACCTTTCTTGTATAGTATGTTATAAAAAATAACATACTTTGCAGCTTTCAACTTCAAATTCCATTTCTCCCTAGGAGAAAGATGATCTGGACAGTCTCCATACGTGAGATAATAGGCAACATTGGTGAACCAAGAATCTTGATGGCTAACAAATAGAGTTAAGGGCAGACTCTCCTCCTCTTCAAACTTATTCTCCACCATTAGTTTACAAAGGCCTTGTCCTCTGACTAGCTTAGTGGGCTTAATATCTAGATTAAACTCTTGAATCTTGGAAACCCAAGATGCTCTATTATTGATACCAACATCCTACTGGGTTAAAACACTTTTCACTGTAGAGTTTGGAACAAAAACAATTGCATGTGAATGAAGTATATAGTACCTGAATTGTTTCACAGCTTTCACTATTGCATATGCTTGCTTTTTTGTCTATGAGTATTTCAACTCGTGCTTCTTTAGAGGTACACTCATGAAGGAAATTGGAAATTCCTCATTATCTTCACTTTTCTGCACTAAAATTCCACACATAGTATGTTCTGATGCATAACGATAAATATTAAAGTCTTTACTAAAATCCAGATTAACTAGAGTAGGTGCATGTGCAATTGCCCTCTTTATTTCTTCAAAATCCTTTTTACCCGCATCATTCCACTTAAAAACTACTTTCTCACTCATCATATTTACAATATATTTAGTAGTTTCAGCAAAATCCAGAATAAAATGTCTCAAAAAGTTCACTTGTCCAAAGAAGGACCTCACTCCATTTCTGTTGGAAGGAATACTGAGTTGTTGTATTTCTTTTACTCTCTGTAGATCCACCTTTACTCCCTCCTGTGAAACAATATGTCCAAGAATTTTTCCTTTTGTGACACCAAAAATAGACTTTTTAGGATTTAATGACACTCCATGCTCTCTGCATCTCACCGGAGCTTTCCTCAAATCCTGTACATGATGTTTCTTCTTCCTTGAGAGAACAATCAAATCATCTAAATATACCACAATAATCTTATCCCTCAAATGACCAAAGGAAAGATCCATCACCTTCTGAAATGTTGCCCTTGCATTAATAAATCTGAAAGACATTCTATTATATGCAAAGGTACCCCAATGAGTTATAAAGTCTCTCTTGTGTTGATCTTGGTTATATCTAGAGAAGCCATCCAACATGGACATCATCTCTGACCCTAAAACTATTTGTAAAATATGATCCATTACTGGCAGAGGATAATTATCCTTCAGGATTGCTTGGTTTAAGTTTCTGAAGTCACTACAGATGCATATTTCACCCCTTTTCTTTCGAATAGGGATGATATTAGCAGTCTAGGTAGAATGATGCAAAGGATAAATAATTTGGGCTTTCAACATCTTGTATACCTCATGAAAGATTGCTTCTGCTACCTTTGGATTAAATTTCCTTAACTTCTACTGGAAAGGATTGACACCAGGTTTCAAAGGAATGTGATGTTGGAAATTACCATCCCTAAAATTCTTTAAATCATCGTAGCTCCATGCAAAAACATCTTTGAACTCAACCAATAGGCTGATAAACCTTCTTTTCTCCTCTTTGGAACAACATTTTCCTAAATTAACAAATTTAGGATCCTCCTTAGTACCAATGTTGATTTTCTCATACTCACCAGAGTTTTGAACTACAGGAATCTCTTTCTCCCATTTCTTAACATATCCATCCTTTCTATGAAAGAGACGTTCAAGAGAAACTAAGCCCTTTGGGATTTTATTTCCCTTCAACTATAACACCTCATCATGCAGTTCCTCTGGTAAATCAGGAGAAAACTCTTTACAACTCGCTTCTGATCCTTCATAAAACAAGGATGTGAAAATTTTAGCACACTGTAAAAAAGTTCTAAATTTGTTTATCATTTTCAAATACTTACCAGGATCCAGAATTGTCAGGCATGCTCAATCTATAAAATAATTCTACCCTATAGGTATCAATTGTGAAATCAGGATGAGGCACTAATAAAGATGTAGATATCGCCAAAGAAACAACCTTCGAATTAAACTCCCTTGGTACCTCTTCAATTGAAAAATCATCGAATGCTTCGATCTCGTCCCAAACATGATTTTTGTAATGTCTTAGTCTCCCATTTTTAACAATGAATAAACCTCTCACTTGCTTTACAATAAGTTCAAAATCACCTCTAACTTTCAACATTTTGATCTGCATTTTCTTCGCTTCGGCAAGACCTAATAATAAAGCTTCATATTTGGTCGTATTATTAGTGTTTTGGAATTCCAATTTAAAAGAATAAGGAATAACTTTACCTTCAGGAGGTATTAATACTACCCCTGCCCTTGAACCAGAAGATGAACAACTCCCATCAAATTCCATAGACCAGAGTTCCATTGGCAAATGCACACTCCAATGAGAAATTGTAGGTGATTGAAGGTTTTGTCATTTATGGAAACCTTGCAATCATATGATACCGGAAAGACAAATATACTGGCACCGGCAACGACAAACTCTACAATGGTACCCAAAACACCAGTAGTGAAAGGAAGGATACCGGTACCTTCGCCAACAGGAATTTTGTTGATAATGTATTTTGTAATTAATTGTAAAATCATTGTAAGCTGACATGGCGAGTTGTAATATGACTCATATATGTATGAGATCATTGTAGAACATTTTGTGTTAAGCAGATAGGTGAAATTATGTAGACCTAATATGTGAATTATAGGTTAAGGGTTTATGTATGTAGCTAAGCTGAAACAGGTACTGGATTTGGCATAACAGATGCTAATCTGAAGCAGTACAAGACATTGGATTAATATAATCCATTTTTGTAGGTAAGTGTGACTTCTTTTGTATTTGAGCAGTGAGCTCTAGGCACTTAGCCTTCCTCCATGTGCAGGCCCCTATTGTAAAAAGTAATATTCCCTTATTGGCTAGTAAGAGAATATTGTGGGTCACAAATCCCACTGAGTTTTTTCCCACATCGGGTTTCCTCATTAAAATACTATGTTATGGTGTGCTTCTCATGTGGTTGTTGTTATTATTGTTTACTGCATTATTTTTGGTTTACCGGTACACAATATTGATATGCTTTACATGTTTTAAATCAAGTAAATTCATAAACTGGTTAGATACTTATTCACCCCTCCCCCCTCTCAGTATCTTTGGGAATCCTAACAATTGGTATCAGAGCCTGGTCCTCTATTTTTAGAAGCCTAACAGCTTGAGGAAGATCTTGTCACTGGTAGAGATGGAAAACTTGAAGAAACAATTGGAAACAACTCTTTCAAACTATGATGCAAAAAAGTTGAAAAATATCAAACTTGAAGATGATCTAAAGGCTGCTCAGGATATTATTCAAGCACTTCAAGAAAATCTTAACTTTGTAAGAAATAAGAGAAGAGAACTTTGTGAAAAAGATGCAGAATGAGAATGATGAAAAGGAAACTCTTAATGATCTAGTAAACAAACTAAGACAAGAAAACAGTATAACAAAGAATGAGATGTAGGATATGACTATGAGATTTTGCAAAGAAATTGAAGATAGGAAGAAAAATGAAGAAGACTTGACTAGAAGATTGAATGATGCTGCAATGAAAACACAAGACTTAGTCATGAAAATGATATGTTGAAAACAGATATGATGCATACACAAAATGACTCAAATGAACTCATGAGACAAAAAGGAATCTTGGAAAGAGAACTGGCTATTGCAAATCAACACAAGGAGAAATTCAAGAAAAGCTCAAAAGAACTTGGTGATATGCTGAAGAATCAGAAACCTAATGGTGACACAAATGGCCTTGGCTTTGAAGTTGGTGAAGCTTTGGTACTGCAAACACACATGATCATAGTAAACCGGTAAGGCAACCAAATGCTTATAAATTTAATGGCAAATTCTTTAATTGTAACAAGTATGGTCATAGAGAAAATCAGTGTAGATCTAGAAATTATCAGAGCACTAATACACCCACCGGTCAATATTCTAAATGCAACAAAGTTGCTCATAATTCAAAGAATTGTAGAATGAATCTAAGATGTTATGTTTGTGGGAGATTTGAACATTTATCTAATCAATGCAGAACACATACCAACATAGGATATGGGAAAGCTATTCAGAAAAACAATGTGACTTGTTATGCTTGTAACAAGATTGGACATATTGCTAAAATTTTGTAGAAGCAAGCCCTTTGAAGAGGTAAAAAAAGAATTCTCAAAACAATGGATAAAAAAGTCAGATCAGAATGTTGATGGGAATACTCCTCCACTGGAAGAATAGAGTAACACTCCACTAGTAGGAGACTCCTCATCTAACTGAAGGAAAATCCTTTGAGGGTTTAGCAACAAATGAAATACAAGCTATTATTCCCTCGGTTGATGGTGAAAACTAGAAATTACTTCTATATCAGCAGATGAGTTATGTTGTAACTTAATCGACAAGCATTAAATGTGGTCGTTGGCAAAAATAGCATTATAAAGAAAGTGTTTTGGCTCCATTTTCATTTCACCCAGCATTCAAATCTTTGAAAGCACGAAAATTCCCGAGCGAAGGTATTCCAAGCAAAGAAGTAAAGCAATCCATCAAATCTTTCATCCTTAAGGAAGATTAAGGTATGTATAGCTATGGCATCTTCACCCACTCCTGAATTCATTGCAAACCCTACTGTTGTTGAAGTTATTAAGCAACCTAGACCCATTTTCTAGCTAGTTCCCAAAATTGCTAAGAAAGATGATAGCATAGGTGCATTCTCTCAAATCCCTAAAGGAGTAGTATATGCTGAAGACCCTAGAATGTATATACATTGTCATATTGATGAACTAGGTGATGATGAAATTAAAAATATGTATAAGACTGTAATCTGTGATGAATCCGGAAATGTCAAACCTGAACACAAGATAATAGAAACCCTAGGTTTCACTGAAATTCTTAGTATCTCAGATTTCCCCAAGGATATCATAAGGAATGTGTTGAGCAGAGTACATGGTGAATTTTTCTTGTTAGACTCTATTCAGAATCTCACAAAAGAAGCAGTAAGAGTAGTAATAGGGTTAGCCTCCACCGGCAACAGACCTGACAAAACTAAGAAGGTCTCAAATGACTTAGTGATGAACCTAACCGGTGCAACTTTTGATAAGAGATCTCTAAGGGTAAATGATGTAAAGGATACAAATATCAGATTTGTAAGTATGATCTTAGGTTACAAGGCTACATATGAAAATAGGTTAAACTCAGTTTCTAGCCTATGTATTAAGAGTGCCTATGACATGGTAAATGATAATGCAAGGATAGACATATGTGAATGGCTTAAAGATGAGCTAATAGACAATCTAGGAAATATCAAAAGGGAAAAGAAAGGAACTTTTAGATTCAGAAACCTACTTGTTTGTCTGATGCTATACATAACTAAACAAGTACCTTAGTATTGGTACTAGAGATTTTGGATTTGATATACCGGTAGGAAAGCAACTATCAGATCTACTGAACAATATGGGAGAGAACGGGGAGAAAAACATAAATGATCATTTTCAAGCACTTAAGGCTCGAATGAAAACCAGAGTAAGGTTATCACAAGCTATTGTGGATAAGTACCAAAAGGAAATCTATCTTATGATAAATAAAGATGAAATTTGGATGGAGGTAGTTATCCCTAGAACCATCTAGGTAACTGAAATGGGCTATGAGACAGATGATAACATCATAGAAACTTATGCAAAAAGCCCTCCTGGAAGCTCCTAAGGCACCGGAAGAAAAAGTATTTGGTAGTGCTGAAACTATTGAGAGCACAATACAATCAAGGAAAAGAGTTAAGAAGGTTGAGGCAACTGTAAGAAAAGGTACCTGGTGGGCAAAAACTATTAAAGAAGATGTCCTAAAACAAACTAGTAGAACAGAAAGTGAGTTAGAAGCACTTCAACAGGAAAATCACCTATCACCGGTTGGAACTTCTTCAGAAAGTGACATACCTACTGTCTTCAAGAGAGTTGAAAGGAAAATAAAACCTTCACTAGCTCCTTCTCCTACACCAAAGAGGACAAGACAGAAGCAACAGGCAGTAAGGCCTTCGGCAAAGAAAATGACTCCTAAGAAGAAGACAAAACAAACTATTGCTCCTATTGATAAACTTCTTAGTGAAATTACAAAGGATGGAAAGTTGAAGAACATCAGCAAATTGTATGACACACTTTCCGCTGATGACAAAGAAAAAGTAGAGAACAATGTAATCTTACACTTGGACATTTTCAAGAAATTTTTTATGCAAGTTGTTGATGAAATACTAGCTGCTCTATATAATAGACTAGAAGCTAGAAGGGTAGCTATTATTGAACTAGATAAGAAAATAAAGATTGAAAAACTACTAGCAGTGCACCCTGTTAACTCACCCGATGAGATAGATCAATTAATCTTTGAGGCTAACCGGTCAGTATTCTCAACTGCTCACCAACATGTAGCACTAATGGCAAGAAGAGTGAAGGAGGTAACAGAAGAAACAACAGATGCATGGGATATATTCCTGGTAGAAAAAGAGAAACAGGAAGACTATCATAAACCTAAAACCATCAAAATATATCAAAAAGATAGGGATAAGGGAAAAGGTAAGGTAGGTGGACCTCCCAGCATAAATGTAACTGATAACTTACCCCCACTGCCCTTATATACTCCACTGGTAGACACTACTGACAATCAACCAGCAACTGAGAGTATGGATACACCACATGAGGATACAAATCCTAATTCTAAGGTGTTATATACAATGAACATTGACACTCAAGAAGTCAATATTGTGGTGGATAAGGAATCAACTGAGAAGACAAATGTGGCAACAGAGCCACCAACAGGAAATATTGCAGTTGAAAACATTGGAATTGGGGAACAACAACAAACTGAAGGATCAAATGAACCCCCAAACACTAGAAAGTCAAAGACCACAGATGTGCATACTGATGCATCCACTAAGCCACCGACAACTACTAAAAAATGAAAAACCAACTAAGTCACCGACAATAGGTAGCACAGAGGTAAACAAAGAAAAACCGATAGTGGACACCACAAAGAAACAGGTAGAGCAATAGGCTCCTTCACAAGTACAGGTTGAAGCACACGTACAGACAGAGGCAGTGCTACCAGCCCAAAATGAAAAGCCTAAAATTTGGTTTGTGAAAATGCAAATTCAAACAGATCCTCCAAAGAAAGAGGAAAGCAAAGCTATAACTGCAACCGGTGGACTACAGATTGTAAAAACTGTTGGACAAACATCTGGTACAACCATGACTGAATTCAGGCCAACAAATGTAATAGAGGTACTCTTGGATTCAATAAACAAAATAACAGAGTGCAATGCACAAGCTTATAAGGCTATAGATGACACTTTACCAATTTTGAAAATGATAGCTCCAAAGTGTAACATAGATAATAAAGATTCTTTGAGCCAGTTAGACACATTGTCTAAGTATATAACCAACAACCTAATAACACTGGACCAAATAAATGAGGATACATTCAAAGAGAGATTGATAAAAGAAAAAGAGAAATTCTTTGACGATATTATAAAGAAGTATAAGGGAGAAATGGACACCCTTTTACCGAAACTTGGAGAAATAATTCTTGACTTCAAGAAACTATACAAGGATACTTGCAAAACAAATGTCCTAACAGAAGATCTAGACAAAGAATTCAGTAAAGCACAAGATAAGATTAATAATATTGCTAACAATTTGATTGGAACATCAGACTCATTTTTGGAAATTGAGAAGAAAATTGCAGAACAAGAAGACAAAATTGAAAAATTAGAAAAGGACAAAGAAAGAATAAAGAATAAAGCAAAGGACTTAAAATGCAGACTTGGTCCCAGACTAGAGTATCTTATTTCTTTGAGAAAATAAATATCTGAGGCACTAGTTCCCGGACTAAAGACACCAGAAGAGAAAATGTACATACTCACCGGTATAGTGCAGAGAACTCAGGAAGCAATAAAAGACAACAAAATGTTCAGTAATGGTATAAATTTAATTTTGACAGATATTTTTCAGATTGTAACCCACCGGTTATAAGAATCTAGGTAGGACTCCACTGACAGCGAATGACAACCTTCATCATTGATGTCAAAGGGGGAGTAGAGGCAATGAGAAAAAATGATTAGCAGATGACACCATCAGCTCAGAGGGAGCATACAGTTTTGGTAAGACAATTTTGGCAGACTAATTTTTTGGGATATCAGTTATGGACACTTTTTGATTTTTCTCATGAGTGTTGCCATCAATGCCAAAGGGGGAGATTGTTGGCAAATGCACACTCCAATGAGAAATTGTAGGTGATTGAAGGTTTTTTCATTGATGGCAACCTTGCAATCATATGATACTGGCAAGACAAATATACCGGCATCGACAACAACAAACTCTACACCGACACCCAAAACACCGACAGTGAAAGGAAGGATGTCGGCACCCTGGCCGACAGGAATTTTATTGATAATGTATTTTGTAATTAATTATAAAATCATTGTAAGTCGACATGGAAAGTTGTAATATGACTCATATATGTATGAGATCATTATAGAACATTTTGTGTTAAGCAGATAGGCAAAATTACGCAGACCTAATATGCAAATTATAGGTTAAGGGTTTATGTATGTAGTAGAGCTGAAACCGGTACTGGATTTGGCATAGCAGATGCTAATCTGAAGTAGTACAAGACATTGGATTAATATAATCCATTTTTGTAAGTCAGTGTGACTTCTTTTGTATTTGAGTAGTGAGCTCTAGGCACTTGGCCTTCCTCCATGTGCAGGCCCCTATTGTAAAAAGTAATATTCCCTTATTGGCCAGTAAGAGAATATTGTGGGTCACAAATCCCATCAAGGTTTTTCCCACACCGGGTTTCCTCGTTAAAATACTATGTTATGGTGTGCTTCTCATGTGGTTGTTTTTATTACTGTTTACTGCATTATTTTTGGTTTACCGGTACACAGTATTGATAAGCTTTACATGTTTAAAATCAAGTAAATTCATAAACCGGTTAGATACTGATTCACCCCCCCCTCTCAGTATCTTTGAGAATCCTAACAAGTTCATCAGACATACCTAAATCTATGGCCTTATCGATACCTTGAGGATCAGTTGATATCATATAATTTCCAAAACCACAATCTTGATACAAAATCTGAGCTTTCGGATCATCTGAAGGAAAGACTGTGTATTTAGCTTTTGTTTCAGGATGCAAAATGACTTTCTATTTTCCAACTGTGATCATTGCCTGAGATCAATCAATTCTAATTTCCCCTCCTATATCTTTACATAAGATGCAACTCAACAACATACCATAACTAGCACGGATGTCAGCCACTAGAATTGTCAACTTGATTCTCTTGTCATGATGTGCTACTAAGGCAACCTGTGCATCATTAATTTTCCCTAACAAAGGAACCTACCTAGAATCCATGGAATAACATTTGCCAAAGGTCTTTGTTAAGGTTAAGCCTAAAGCTTTTGCTATTGCTGAGGGCATGACATTGTCTGATGCTCCTGAATATATTATACAATTACTCAATTTATGCCCATTGATATACAAGGACACACAGAAAGGTTCTGGTTTATTTTCAAGATTGGGTTCAACCAATTTAGCTCATTGAGGAATAATTTTTTATGAGACTTTAGGAATTACTAAGGCAGGACTGACATTTTCATGCGCTGAGGAATTACAAGTCATCAATATTTGGGTTTCACTTGCTAAAGCATGAGCATCATTTCCCTTGATGAATTCAACTAGTCTATCTAACTCCTTAGGGTTCAACTTCAGATACTCAGCCAGATTGATCTAAACATAGGATGACTTGCAAAATTCAATGATATCAAAAGAATTATTAAATGGATCAGAACTTGAAGAAGAAAATTTTTGAACAACTTTTGAAACACCTCCATGAGAAGTCAAAATTTCCTTACCTTTTATAGTGCTATGGACGGGTGTTACAACATCTTGAGACTTCAAATTTTGTTGAGTTCTAGTAAGAATTGCATATGAGGAATCTTCCAAAGTGACCAACATGTTTCCTCCCCTTTCTGAGTTAGAGGCATATTCCATATAATGAATTTCAGAGTTGCCAAGGATACTTTGGGAACCTCCTTCATCAGCTTCTAAGATTGTTTCTCCTTTACATGAAACACACATGTTTGTCTTAAGAGGTGGCGCTTCAATAGCAAGTCTTTGTTGCGTAGGAGGTAATTGTAGTTCTATTCCTCCATTTCCTCCCTATTGGTTAGGATATTTTCTAGGAATGTCCTGGTATGGTTCGAAATATGAAGTACTTTCTTTAGGAGTTTGTCTCTTTAGGGCAATCACATCGTTCATTAACCGTTGGATGACAAGATTAGAAGAAGTTGAAGGTTGAGTACTAGGTGTTTGTACTTCTCTTTTCCATTTACTTGCTGTGATTAAATCATCTTCTAATTCAACTGCAAGGGTTTTAATAGCGTTTAAATCTACAACCCTTTGCCTACGAATCAGGAAACCTATTTGAGAAGGCATAGAATTAATGAAGAAACACTTAAGATTTTCATCTAAGGGCTTTTGGTTAATTGGAATCTTGTGCAAGATCTTATCAAATCTTGCCATAAAGTCCCTCATAGATTCAGGAATTTGCTTTTTTTAACTGCGATAATTGGGCTAAGAGGGAATATTCATCCTTAGCTACTTTAAATCTTGTTTCAAATCTTGTCTTTAGATCTTGCCAAGTTGTTATCACACTATTCGGTAAGTGATAAAACCAATCGGCTACTACCCCTATTAGTGTATGGACAAACAACCTAACAACAATGTCCTCATGTTGAACTGCTATTACCCCACAAGCAACACTTAAGGTATTCAGGTGCTCATCAACGGTGATTATTCCATCTCCACTAAATTTTGGCAAATGATCCCTAGAACCTTTTGGCAATGGGTTAAGATTCAAACCTAAGTTCAATGGGCCCATAGCAGCCCCCCAAGGATTATTTTCTGCCATTGGGAGTATGATATTGAGAGGGGTCGGGTTGAATAAATTTGGTAATGCAACACCATGCAGGG
Organism: Cryptomeria japonica; assembly: GCF_030272615.1. Classification (NCBI taxonomy): domain Eukaryota; kingdom Viridiplantae; phylum Streptophyta; class Pinopsida; order Cupressales; family Cupressaceae; genus Cryptomeria; species Cryptomeria japonica. The sequence goes on along the minus strand of NC_081411.1, from coordinate 309,069,492 downwards.
TCAAAGCTTGACAGACTGAGGACACAGATGATGATGGAAATGGGGAAGGAGGTCTACTTCTTTCCCTTCTTTGAGGTGAGAAGGTAGGTTGAAAATTTAAGTTCTGCAACTCTTCAAAGATAGGATCAAAAACCTGGTGCAGGAGCACCTAACCCAAACATACACCAGGAGGTTAAAGATCATGTCATGAATCATTTCACTCATATTTGAGTTTATATGGTCATTTTAATGTATTTTGAGTCATTTTGTGAAGCATTGTAAGACATTTGTCCAAGATGTGTATTTGAGTCCTAATATGGTCTAGGAGGTCACATTGTGCAAATATGCCCATTGAAGGGTAAATAGGATGTAAAATTTTGTTTTGAGTCCATCTAAATGTATTTCAAGTGCACAAGCAAAGATTCGGGGTCATATTTATCAAAATGTCAAAATTGTCAATTGTGTCAAAAATGTTGGCAAGCACAAATTGCATTATAAAGTTGCAAACCAAGGATGTAATTGGTCTTGGGTAGTTGTAACTACCATATTGATGTGTGAAGGCTATAAAAACCATAATTTGGTCGAATCCAAGGGGTGTGTAAAATATTGGAGGAAAGAAATGAATAATATTTGAAGTTTTTACTCACTCCACATTGTTTTCTGGGTATTGCAGTCTGATCATTCATGTTTTTATTTATGAAAAATAATTTGTATCCATTGGAAATATATTTCATATGATAATGGAATGAGTTAAATTTTTTTTCCCTTTGGTTTCATTCAATTTCAATCATTTTGAAGCAAGTTATGCAAGATTTGGTGAAAACTGTCAAAAAACCCTCCAAATTGGGGTTTGTGGAGAGTTTCACTAAAATCTTTTGATTTCACCATTGGAAATTGTTGTAACTTTTGTGTTTGATAGAGTTTTGGACTATATTTCAAATTAATTCAGTTTCAATGTGATTGGTTAAGTATTTAATGAGATATTTGATGCCCTAGGCGGACTGGGAATGCAAATTTCTTGTTTTTTCTGTAATAGTTAAAATGGTCTCAGCTCAGAGACCATAACTCGTAACTCCACCGTTGGATTGTTCTCAATTTTAGATATGGTTTTATAAATCTATTTTTATACAGCCTCACCGAAGCGATCTTCCAAATATGCTCGGGTTTTAAAGTTATTAATAACTGAGTACGGGTATATCAAACTGTCATTAACCGGGACAGCATAATGCATTGTTTTGGTCTTGATTAATGTTGAAATGGTTGTAAAATGATATGATGGATTTGATATTGTATTGGTTGGTTGATATTAATATTGTTTTGTACTATAGAATAATGATTATGATCAGATTATGCCTCTAATACAAGTGAAGATGTTGTGTTGAGATTGGAACTCCATGTTCATTTGGGGCTCTTGAAGGGTTTTTCATGATGCTCTGCATCAAAACCCCTTCCCTTCTTTGGAAACTAGTATAAGGCTTAGAGTCCAGTGTGGAAAAAAATTAGGGTAACAAGCGTCTAGGATTCTGTGGTTGATTATCAGGGATTCGAATAAAGAAAACTCTAGGAATAATCACCCTCTCAAAAACTAACACAGGATGACCGGCTTGTCTTTCTATTTCATCGAGGAAAGAACTTATTCTATCATATTCCAATTGAATTCTTCTATGTCTCTAGGCTAGGGTATCTAACTCAGAGATAATGCTACTTTTCTCTTTTTGCACCCAATTTAAATTTGGTTGTAAAATAGGTAAAAACTCTTCGTGAGGCCACACCATTTATAAAGAACAAAGCATTACCATAACGATGACTTTATTTTTTAAAACCAATTTTCTTGTTCTCCCCAACAATTTTGCCAAAAATCTGTTGGTAAACAGATTTGTCTCTCACAATTTATTTAATTTTCATACTCTTTAGCCCAAGAAATGAAAGACAAATTTCACCAGACAGTTGGAAAATCATCATATTGATTAACCTCTGAATTAAGGTACAACTCTCTTTAATAGCTATTCGATCAACTCCAAATTGCACATAACCAATATTATGCCTTTCACCAAAAAGCACAAAAAGGTAATTGCATTCACTAGTCAACACCAAATGAACACAAGCATTGATTCATATATAAGTCTTTGTATGAAGCCGACAGACTTCACATGTACACTAAAACAAAATGAAAAGCTTAAAAGATGAATTCCACTGATATTTTCTACATACATAGAAAGCTATGACAAATCCTTTCTTGAAATAGATTCTCATAGAAATCAAATTTCAAACACCAAACTAATAGATTTCAAGTCAAAGATAACTATCATTTGATTTTCATTCATTAATGGTCATCAACTTCCCACATACACAAAGTTTTTCAACTAAAATTAAAGAGATAGTTTTTTCAAAAACTTAGTGAACCCCATCAAAGTCATTACAAAGATTATTAATAGGTCACCAGACCAATAGTTTTAACCAAAGGTAAAATTAACTCGAAAGAGTTAATGAGAAACTACCCTAACTGCATAACTGAAAAATTAGAGACAACTAGACTTGCTGGCAAACAACTCATAGCAGTGCTAGTCATGCTGTCAATTATGTTTCAGTTGGGTTGTTCGGGTTGTTATTCTGGATGGACACCATAACCACTTTCGCTGCGCTCCACTCCTGATAAAATTTCGAGAGCTCCTAAATTACCACTACATTTGGCAAGCTAATGTGTATTACCCTTTGCTTCTAGAGTTCTTTCTTCCTTTTCACCATCTGTACTTTATCCCTGTGTGAATCCAACTGATCTAGGCAAACTGTGAGCATTGACTCCACTTTGGAAATCTTCGTAAAATCTTCCACAGCTAAGGATTTCTCAACTTTAATTTTTTTAATGTGGATGACGAATTGATTGATCATTTCTGTTGTATCTTCCAAAGTCTGGCTATCCTCCTTGAGCAACTGGACATCTGTGCAGTGCAAATCCTTTTGCATGGTTGTTCTCAGGGTTGTTAGTTCACCTCGTAGACTAGTAGATTCGCTATGACCTTTCTCGATGATTTGGTTACGCCAGTCTATGCTTTCTTTGCATATGAACATTATATCTTCATTTAACCCTGACACTTGTCTTTCGGCAAGAAAATTCATCAAGCCATAATGCTGAATATCGCACATTTTCTTTGAAATCACCGCCCATTTACTGTTTTCTTTTTGCCACGATATTAAGTCGGCATCCAATTCCTTGGTAACTTCATTAGCATCTCTGAAAATTTGAACTAAATCAGATATAAAATTAGTTCCTTGATACACAATCGATGTGAGCCACTCAGAGAAAATCTCTGCAATCATCTTGTTTTGTTGAACCTCATCAAAGAACTTGTGATTACTAGGGGATTTTCAACTAAAGGGAACAGAGCTTTGGGACAATGGTAGCGGACTATTCTATAGTGCATGGATGTATTGAGTCATTTGCATTAAACTCTACTTCAACTCTGCTTTATCCTTTTCGTCCTTCAAAGTGCGGGAGATAATCCTTTTGGTTGAAGTCTCTAAATGTTTCACATCAACTGCTCTAGTTCCTACCCCCAAATCAACTCACTCAATAGTATAATCAGCCTCTAAGGCGGTGGGAGCATCCTTATCAGATGTAGGTTTAGCAATGTCTGCAGTCCAATGTTTTGTGCCCTCATCAAAACCAATCATGGTCTCCATTTTTAGCCGCTTAGGCTTCATGGATCTTCCCAAACATATACTCATGACATCTTCCATTGACACCGAAATAGGCACCACATTTCTTTTCTTGGTAATTGAATCACTTAACCATTTAGGAGCCACAGTCAAATCCTTGGATTGCATGGGGAAAGGCACTTCTGAAGGCAGTAGTGTAGTGTTATCTATGTTAGATAGAAGATTGAGCACCTGTGAATCTTGGATAATAGCATTAGAATCAGTTAAGACCTTGTTAGCATCAAAAATAGGGGTTTTCATATTGCCCTGTACTTCCTCAGAGTCCAAATCAAGAATGAGATGAGTGGCTAGTGGCTGAAAATTCTTCTTGTATCTTGACCTGGTAACTCAGCCACCAACGGAAAGTGCAACTTTAGAGTCAAGTTTTTCTTCTTTAATTTTAGCTTGCTTCTTTCCTACAATAGAAACAAGGATATTAGTTAAAACAGGGGTTTTGCTTATAATATTTCTTTTTCCATTCTTGTTTCTTGAATAGGTTGCCCTTGCTAGATAAAACCTACAACTCCTAATACAATTCTCTGTTATACAAATTATACTGAAAGTGCGTGCCTGTATGCTATCTTTCATATTTCTCCTCTAGTCAACTTCTGGAAGGAGTTCATTATGTACCCATTTCATAAATTATGGATCCAATATATCTCCATCATCTATGGTCATACTAGAGATATCCATTTGCAACTTCATATCAAGAATTTTCTTTAGAGTTAATCTAGACCAACTCCTTTTTCTCCCTTAAAACTCATCTGGGCAGTCTTCCCAATAATCCTCCGATTGGGGCACATGTTGATCAGGCATTATCTTTTTCACATACTGGGTAATAAAACCTTTGCTGTCAAGATTATCTCTCTTCACAAAAGTTTTCAAATGAAACCTCTTAAATTCCAATTCAAGATTCAATTCATCAAAAACAGACCTACAACTGTAATGGCCTAAATCGATAGGAAAAATTCCACTTGTGCCAGAATCATCACCATAATCCTTTACAACATAGGCTAACTACCTGGAAACTATAATCAAAACACAATAGTCTGAAACATATCTAGGTAGCCTAAAGGGTTCACCTTTAAAACCTCCAACCCTTATGTAAGTGAAGTGATTGAATTGAGTAAAGAAGCTACCATAGATGTTAATTAGTTCAACCGCTTCTGTAGACATTCTCCTATGCAAATTATCTTGTAACTCAAAAGTCATCCTCCCACAAAAATGTCATTCCAGCGAAGGTAATTATCAACATGTCCTTTTTGGGTCAAATTGGGGTGGTATTCATAATTTTTTATACCCTAAACCCATTTTGCATGGAACAGGCCAGTCCACTTCCTCACACAAGCTAGCATATATAACAAATATGAAGACATGTAGAAATTTGACATCCCAAGGTAATTGATCAAACCCTCATGCAACCTTTCTGCAATAACGGTGTCCCAGTCAATGAACCAGTTTTTGTCGAGAGTGACCTGAATGAAAAAATACATCCAGTCTTCCCAATAGAAGGAGTGTGAATTTCCCCTAACTCTTCTCAACATTATTACTAAATCTCTAATTCCAAGGATCAAATGCTCTCTGGTTAACGACCTTGGCAGCCTTGAACCGCCCTTTTGAAACTTCAAAAGCCAATTCCATGCAATAATGGTTCTGTAATACCTCTTTTTCTCATAATTAACCCCATAAGACTTACCGGGTATGTGCAGGATCATGAGGGGCCAAAAGGTGGTGATATTCTGACTAATTTTCTTATGATATGCTGATTGAAAAATATTTATAACTTGCAAATGGTATCACATTTTTTTAATCTAAAAGATGCATCACATTCTATGTTTCATATACTATGGGATTAAAAAAAGAAAAATTGAATTTCATAAAGTTTTGACCAAGTTATGGTTGTCAGACATACGAGTTTTTTATATTTTAAAAAAACTACAATAAAAAAGTCATAATTAAATATTTATTTCAAAGAAAAATATTTAAAAATATGTGTCACATCTCGAAATGAGTCTTCTACTTATAGCTAAAATATTATTAAAAAATATTATAATTTGACTATGATGAGGGTGGACAGACACACACCTGCTTCTTATCTTTTTCCTAAAATTTTAGTACTACTACATTGAAATTTTAATGTTTTGTCAAATAGATTTATTTTTTTCAAAAAACAAACTAGTAGCTTAGAAACTACATTCAATTTCCTACAGATTCTATTCTTACATATTTTTGAAATAATGTTGATAACTTATTCAAAATTTTACGTCAAGTTTCCTAACTCTGTTTTCTGGTTTTCATTGCCACTTAAGAGCCTGTTTGGCCCACCATGGTCCTGCACATACCCTACCAATAGTCCAATCCTCATAGGGTTCCTGATGTGGGATACCCATGGCAACCATTACTATCTCTCTATCAATAGACAAAAAACCCTCACCATTATTTTTTCTAGTGCATCTATTAACTTTATCATAGTGATTCATGCACTCTAAAACCAACTCAAGACAAGGGGTAGCTATGGGAAATGCTGCCACTTCCAATAAACCACTTTGTGTAATGTCTTTCATCATAGAATCATCAACTGGGTTCCTTACTCTTTCTAAGAAAACATCTGAATCTAATTGAACTAGAGTTGTATCAACTAGCTCTGGTAAGGAACTTACAAGGGAAGAAGAGTTCATTAATTTAGGCAAGGTAGGCCTCATGCATAAACCATAATCTTTCCCTAATCAACCCAAACAAATAAGAAAATAGATAAAATGAAAACAAGCAGCTAAACAATATACCCAGATCTTTTAAAAATTGTAGCAATTAGGAAAGTCATTGAACATACCTTCGTCTGTCATCTGCAAAACCATGGTCACAGTCTATTTTCCTCCCACTCCAAAAAATCTTCTTAAAACTTATTCACAAATGATAATCTCGACAAGACAACTACTCAATTTAAAATAGCCAAGAAAATATTACCCATGATTACCACCAATAATCATCATTACTCTTCACTCATGCGACATCACTCTGAAATGATCACAAACAAGCATGCATTTAATAACAAGTCACTTCATATCTGAAAACACGGATGCCCACGCCATACCTGCTATAAATGACAACTTTCAAATTATTAAGAAAGAATATTCTCTTTTTTTGTTGCCATCAACCGTATCTCAAAATCCGCAACGCAACGCAAAAACACAAACATGACAAACATGACAAATAGATAACACAAACAATCATCAATGCCATACCTACTATAAATGACAACTTTCAAATTATTAAGAAAGAATATTCCCTTTTTCTGCTGCTGTCAACCATATCTCAAAATCTGCAATGCAACGCAAAAACACAAACATGACAAACATGACAAATAGATAACACAAACATGAAAAACATGACAAACAATCAGCAACACAAAAACACAAACATGACAAATATTGAACTTTGAACCTTGAACCAAAAAGGTTCAAGTTCAAGGTTCAACCAATGCTAAACACCAACAAAAACTAAAGAAGACTTATAAGGCCACGTGGGAAAACAAACTTTTAATACGATACCCATTGAAATTTGAACTTTGAACCAAAAAGTTTCAAGTTCAAGGTTCAAGTTCAACATAGTGAAACTTAGAGAAAGCAACGAAGACTGGATTACATGGAGAATTCAAAGCACACAACGCAACCAAAGGACTAGTTTGGGACGTGAATCAATAGAGCAACATATAGAATGGAAATTTTTATGTACAACCAACAATATGTCAAGCATATTCAGAGTTAATAGATCAGGAATTTGTGATTTTTGTAGTAATACTCTTGTTAGGTTGCAGTCTGCTATAGATGACTATATTGCCCAGACAAGGCACTGATTTACCTGTTGGTTTCTGAGTGCATTTTGTGATCCTTTTTAAAAGACAAATTCAACTTTCCATTTATGTTTTAGTCGTACCAGTCAGAGAGGAAATGTTTACAGGAATTTGCATTGGTTTTCTATAAATCTTTTGCTATTTTTGCAAGAAAATAGTCTCAAAAGGGATCACCTTCCCAAGCTTTTAAAGGCTTAAAGTGTATGAGGTTCCTCATTTGGAACCTCATATTGTTTTCTTTATTTCAAACATTTTTTCATTCTCTTCCATTGCAGCACAGAGGCAGTAGTTTTCACTTTTAAGGAGAAGAAACAAAAGTTTTCAAAAGTGAGAACAACATGTTGTTTGTGGTTTGAACCAATGAAGTTTTGAGGCAATTTCTCTAGTAGGTGTCTATGATAGGAGCATTTAGCTTGTGAATGGCATACATACCTCGACTGCTAGTGTAATTCTAAGAATGGTGGGTTCATTCCTTGTCTGTTGCATGTTTGTTTCTTTGCAATGAGGTATATATACATCTTGGTTCCTTATACCCTGGTGTAATCAGCTCCATTGTTATATAATAAGGCTCAATGATGATAATGTATTGCACTACAAATAAATCAATGAAGACTTTCTCATCAAAATTTCTATCATATCATCCATTATCACATCAAAATATGGCTTACAAAGATTGATTCAGTTGATTGATTATTTTCTACGTCTAACAATTAACAATTCTTGTAAAGATCTTCAACATGTATTTTGACACACAAAAATATATAAGCATCATTAAATTGCATTTTCATTACCATTTCATACTCATAATAAAGTTTTCATCAACCATTATGCATAAAGCTACATCAAATCATTGCATAATATCACATTCATATTGCATTCATTATCACAATAAGGAAACATTAGAACATGAAGTTCACCATCAAAAGTTCATCAAGAACGCATATCATATATATATCATATAAAAATATGTCAAAATACATCATATCTACATCATCAAAATCAACATCCAATCTCTCAACCTATACTGCCTCTATCAGTAGGTGCATCTCGACTAGCTCCAACCTATCCTGACGATGCTTTAGTTGGACCCAACACTCCCCCACTACTAGTCTGTCGAGAAGTAGATCAAATTGATCTTCTCCCCATGAAAGCACCAAAACTAGGTCCCTCTGACCCTCGGGAATAGCTCTCTCATAAAAATGCTGATAATAAATAGCCTCCTATACTACAACAAAATATCTATCTGCCTAGCTACGTGCCTCTGTCACTGGCCCAAATAATTGAATATATGCATCCATAGTGATCTGAGACTGCCTAACTGCCTCATCTCTCTCCCACTATAATTGATCTCTATCAGCAGCTATCAGATCCCTCTGCATAGTTAGATCCTCCATCACATATCGATACTGATCCCTATCCTCCATCGGCCATTGCTGCAAAGTAGCGACCAAGTCGTCTAAATGCCTAACCTAATCTCTCAATCCCTCCTCATCTTCTCTGTCCACACCTATAGAATCTGTATCCTAGGGCATCTCCACATCATAACCATCATCCCCACCCTCATCTCCATCGCTGCTCGATGACCCTAATCCTGACTCATCACTATCATCAACACTGCTCATGGATGCAGTCTCTCCACCAATATCCACCTTCCCTGTGATCGTTGCTATCAGATTATACCTCCTCCACCTCTACCTCCTCCACCTCTACCTCCTCCATCCCTACCTCCTCCACCTCTACCTCTTCCACCTCTAACTCCTCCAACCCTATCCTCTTAACCTCTCCCGCTAGGACCCCTGCCATGTCTAATCTATTGAGCACCAATTAGAATTGTCAGATCTATCAAATGTACAGGGCTATGTTGTATCCACCATACACTATACTACGCTATGGACCCTAGATCTACTACACCAAGCCGCCATCCCCACAAAATAGGAGAAAGAGCATCAAACTCAGCAATAGTAACATGAGGTTGTATACAATCACCCCAATAACCAAACTCTCGAGTAGTGTGAGAAAAATAAGTTGTCATGTCTAGAATACCCTATACTTCCCCAAACTATTTGACCACATGGCTAGGAAGATGCATATCAATAACCCTATGACTACGAACATCTTGACCAATAAGATATCTTTGTTGTCGACAAAAAGGAAGATGTTGAGCATCATCAGTCCAACCAAGACAAGTAAGATAAGGTCTCCATGATAAGCACTATAAGATATCAATCTGACTCCGCCAATACAAGATGTTACCAAACTCTCGAGTAGTGCGAGCAAAATAAGTTGTCACGTTTGGAATACCCTATACTTCCCCAAACTATCTGAGCACATGGCTAGGAAGATGCATATCAATAACCCTGTGACTATGAACATCTTGACCAATAAGATATCTCTGTTGTCGACAAAAAGGAAGATGTTGAGCATCATCAGTCCAACTAGGACAAGTAAGACAAGGTCTCCATGATAAGCACTGTAAGATATCAGTCTTACTCCACCAATACAAGATGTTACCCAATACCCTATGCCTCATACCAATAGTATATCCATAAGCATATGGATGCTCTAGCTCTAAAGCTATATATAACGCAGGATAGAAGATATCTATGTTCTCCCAAGCCCATGTATGAAACAAAGTAATACCACATCCAATTGATTTCAGTTGCAAGTAAACAACCCCATGCATCTGATGATACAAAGTGGCAAGAAGACAAGGACCCCAAGAAAACACATGTCTATCAATAATCATATCATAGATAACATGTCCCCATCCAATCAGAAAAACATGGGCGCATCTATCTAGAATCAATAATCCAACAATAGTACAGGCAAGCACAATGGTGAGATCATCATAATGAAAATCATCCCAACAAATATCATAACAACCACAAATATGTAGATCCTACTCCTCACACTCAAACAATTTACACAAAGCTGAAATACCATCATCACGATCAAAAGTAACTCGCCTACCAGATATTGGATTGTGTAAAATACGCCACATATCCTAAAGTATGATAGATGCCTCACCAGTGGGTAGATGAAAAGAACATGTCTGTGAATGCCACCGCTGAACCAATGCAGTAATCATAGCCCTATTGGTCGTAACCTTAGGCAAATATGCTATATAATATAATCCAACTTGTCATAACAAAGCGGTATCCTCTGCACCCAACTCATGATGTTGATCAAGACTATCTATCTGTGTCTGCCTAGCAAGAAGTACTGGATAATGCACCTACATTTGGACAATATAAAAATGAGTCAACTAAGTCATCAAAATTGCCAGGATGCATAAATTGAAGAAAGAAAGACCTTTATTATCAATTGTGATTCAATACTATCATATGCGAAGTAAAATAAGCAAATGGGAAGCAAAAGAAGCAATTACAACACAATATAAGCCAATGCAATAAGATTGTTTTAATTGTGACACAAAGTTAACAACTGCGACATAAAACATCAAATCTGATGCGTTAAACTCAACTGCGACATAATTAAGTCAATTGCGGCAAAATCGATACTCAATTGCGATATAAATGAAAAATGACACACTAAAAAATGATTAATTTTTTTTGCAAAATACAAACAAAACAAGCAGAAAATCAAGCAACTCACCATGTCACCAGTGTCAGGAGGTCTCTGATAAGATTGCACTCACTCAGACAAATGCAGCCTCACTCTATGACCTACCATTTCGCTCCAAAGATGCCAGAAGCTCTAATCTCTCTAAGAGATTCTTTTAAAACAAAAAAAATAATACAAATGAGCTCAAACCCATACCAATCCTCAATTTATAAGCTCAAAAATTAGGGTTTCTTAACATAAACGCCCATGGACCCCTCCAGCTTCAACGTAGTTTTTGACATAGAAAACAAGATTGAAACTCTTTCAAACTTCATATTATCACTATCTAGCATATTTCCAAAAAAAATGGTCTTCAATTCAAAATTTTCTGACCACTTTTTCTGACGGGGCTTTGTACCCTAGCATCACTTGGGCATACTAGGGTAGTTTTTATTTTATTTTTTCTTTGAAACAACATCGTCTCGACATTGTCTCAAAGAGGGGCAAATGTAGACACCTAAAAATGTCTCATTAATTTTACACTAATTATTCTTCTATTTAATTAAGTAATTCTTTAATTATTTGATTACACTAACTATTTCATCTAATCATCGCCCTTCAACACTTCTAATAATTCTATTTCTATTATCAAATCATTTTAATCAGTTAACCCTATCTCAATTATTAATTAAATATCAATTATTTAATTAATTATGATATTTTCCTTAGTTAAATAATCTTTATTATTTAATTAATTCAATCTCCTAAGTTTAAATAATTTCATTAATTAACTTATTCCTCCAAATCCCCAAATTATAATTTCAATTAATTTCATCCAATTTCATTTCGTTTCTCCCAAATTCAAATTTCAGTTCATTTCATATCATTTCATCTAATTTCATATCATCAAAATTCACATTTTCCCCAAGTCTGAATTTCAGTTAATTTCATGTGCATTTCAGCATTCGAATGACCAAATTCAAATTCAAATTGTAAATGAAAATCAAAATTCAATTCCAAATTCCTACAACACATGCTCAATTAGAACGGAATAATCAAATCAGTTGTCTAATCAGTTAACTCAGTTAAGTCATCAATCATCCTTTTTAATTCTCAATCACCTTTCTATGACTAATCCATCTATTCAGTTTTCTAATCACTTTTTTCTAATCAATCAAGTGATTCATCTCCTCAATCTATTCAGTTCACTAATCAATCAAGTGAGTTGACTAATCCATCCATCCAGTTCACTCTTTAATCAGTCGAGTTGACTAATCAATCAATCCTGTTAACAAATCAATCAATTGAGTTCACTGATCAATTCATTTCAGTTATCTCTTAATCAACACTTGAGTTCTATTTCACATCCCCTTTGTGTTGAAAATCTATAAATTCAACCTCTTTTCATCAATTCAAGCGAGCTTTTCTAGAATCATAGTCTTCAATATTGTTGCTTATCTTATGCACGAAATCAAGTGCAATACCTGAGAGCCACCTACATCAACAATAATGGAGAAGAACAATGGAAGCATGAGTGGAGAATGGGGAGTTTTTATTAGTTTAATCTTTTTATTTCCTTCATTTATTTCATCGAATTGTGTTTAGAATTGGTTTAATTAGTTAAGGATTCTTGTGATTTGTCCTTTTAGTCTAATTAGCCTCAAATTTCTGATGATTTCAAGCATGATGACAATGTCTTGTTGGGAAGACCTTGGCAGTTTGATAGAGGAGCTATTTATGACCATAGAAGAAACCTAATCACTATTGAGAAGAATGGGCAGAAGTGGCAATACTAAGAAACCAATTGTAGAGGTTATACTAGAAGGTGGCATGAGTTTGCAGAAGGATTTGATAGATAAGCTTGATGGATAGATAGAACCAGATGATAGAAATCTTATGGTGACACACATGATGAAGTCTTGTGGTAGAAACAAATCAGAGTTGGAGAAGAAAGAAATCAATAAGCAGAGACAATGTGTAGATCTGAAGCAAAGGAAGAGAAATAAAGAGAGTCAGAAGTTAGAGAATCTAGTTGAGGTCCTGGAGGAGTTAAAGAAAAGGTTTACAGATAAGGAAGATATTTGGATCAGAAATGAGCATGGGGTCTTTATCTCGAACCCTTTTTGGTGTTCATGAGATGCCTCTCATGGGACATCTCTTTCTACTTGGGGTATTTGATGCAAGAACATCCCTGGTCTATGAGCAATCTTGCATCAACCAAAAATATTTCCTTTTGGTTTAGTTCTTGTTCAGTTCAATGTGCATTTTTTTGTGTTCCTAGAGGTAGGTACTAGTAGTTTCTTTCTTTTCATTATAGATCCTATTTTTGGTTTCTAAGCTGGTTCATGTGCTTAATTCTATATTTTTCAGTTCATTTGGATTCTTTTCAGGCTAGTTATCGCTCTCAGTTTGACTATTTCTGGGTTCCAAGATAGTTCTTGAGCTTACTTGTTAGTTTTCCTTCATTTTTGGAGCAGTTTCCTGGTGTGTGGATCTATTTGGGGTCTTGTCTAATGTTGTTTGGTGTTTGGATGACCTTCCTATGGATCCGTACTTCTTGGTTGTTATTTTTCAGAGGAATCTCTTTCATTCTTAGGGTTGACCTAGTTACACATTCCATTTTTCCTGCATTGGTAAATGTAATCTTTTGTGGCCGACCCAGATATGTTCTAAAGGGTATATATAGGGTGTTATGTAATCATTTTTAGGAGTGGAAAAGGAAGTAGTAATCAGAGTAAGGATTTAAATTTATGATTAGACATCTGATTGATTCTGAGAGTCCCAAATGGATTGTATTTGACATGTGGCCTGCTTATAATCGGTTGACTATCAGACGCTCTATGATGACTATATGATGAGAACCGATTGGTTTCTTGAGGTTCTAAGACAATAATATGATATGTTTCTAGAATCTTTCCATGTTTTATTGTTGCTTTCATTGTGTTACTCTTGCTACATAAGTTGATCAGTTCTCTTTGGAGGATTTACTGGTTATGGCTGCATCAAATAGTTTCTTGTTTTACATGTAATTGTAACCTTGAACGCTTCTAGATATGAAGAGGATACTAGTCTCCTTGTCATCCTACAGAGGAAAATAAATTCCAGATTTAGTCGTCACGTTAAATTTTCATGGTTATAAGTAAAATCTGAGAGTTACTGTAGTGATAGTGATTCAACCTACATTCCTACATCTTGGCATGTATTAGGATGAAAGTACAATTAAGTAATTCTCTAAGACAAGAAATTGGAAGTAATAAACATCATGTTAAGTAGGGATGCAATAGTTTTGTCTTTTAAAAATGAGAAGGCAATTTTTTGTTTCATAAGATGATTTTAGGTTGCATATAATTATGGAAAATTCATTAATAGCTCTTTGTAGTGTCCCTACTTAGTTTATCTTTTGTTCTATGCATCAATAGACTTATTGAGACATATTGTTGATACCTTGATGATTTCATGTGACTCTATTAATATCATAGATGCTATGTTTATGATGTTAGATATTTTATATGGACACATGTTATATGATGGCTCTTATGGACGACTGACATATCTTGGATTATTATGATAATGAAACTTCTTATTATTGATTATAAGATATGATGGATATATACTTGACAAATCTTATATGCATTTCTATGTTGTTGGATTATATTGATCATGGAATTGATGTCATTATGGATATGCTAACCCTACTTCATGGTTACATATGATGAGTTGAGTATATGATATGTTTGATTGTTTTATGACTATCTTCGTGATAGGTACGATGTCACATCACATATTGTGAGCGGGATGCGTATTGTGATTCTCTATCACTTTCTTGTCTATGAAATATGGTATATGTTGTATTGTAGCCTTGTGGTTGTAAGATTGCAGGTACCAGACATCGACTCTACCTGGCTCCATAGGTCTAAGTGTGTCTTTAAATCCCAATGGCAAGTTGTCAAAGATGGAACGAATTCCATTCACATACTCTAGGTCTAAGATGTCTACCTTGAGTCGTCAGCATCTTGGCGTAATTCTCCATGTTAGTTAGTGAGTTATGGTTTTGTGTTTATGTGATGTTATTGTCGATTAGCATCTAGTCTTTTTGATGAAAATCTGTCTTTTAAATGTATATGACTAGATGCTAGTTCTCTGTGTTATTATGTATGCATGACATAAATTATAGGAATGATTTCTTATAGATGATAAATCAAGGTCAAAAATTATGAATTTTTCTTGCAAGGTGTGATTAAAATGAAGCATAGTAAGAAAACCTTATTGTCATTCCCTTATTTTGAACTAAGAAATACTTGAAACGATATGCTTTAATGATGACTGAATCCTTAAATGAGAAAGATTAGGTGATTTTGGTAATAGTAATATAAGAAACATTTTAATTTGTGTATGCTAATAAAGTTTTGTGTGTTTTCAACTTAACCCTTGCGACTTCTAGGAGTAAGTCGAGCCCATGTTCTTACACTGGGTACATTGGTTACATATGAACCAATTGTTCTTATTCACACTTAGTATGGGGTAGCCCATTGGTTTATCCCTACTTGTTGTTTTCTTGCATTTAGTTGTTCTAAATTGTAGCTTATAGTTTTCCTTTTCATCTTGGTTAGACAAGATGTCCACTGGAGATAGAGGCCATGCATGTGGTGGTCATTTGAGGACTCGATCGAATCCTTGTTCCAAGGTTGTGGAAGAGGCATGCCATGAGAAGAACCAACATGTTAGGCATCAGGAAAAAGAGAAAGATGGTGATACAATTCTAAATTTGATCTATACTCTTCAGGAGCTTCTTGTGCAATTGGGAGCTAGGCAGGAGGATCCTCATCATGCAAGATCAATGGATGGTGATGTGAATCAAGGAAGAAGAGAGGAAGAAATGTTCAATCAAGATGTTACTATAGTAGGACACATGAGAGATCTCCTTAGGACTCACTCTCCCACTTACGATGGATCAAGTAACAAAATTTAGGTAGAGACTTGGCTCTTGGATTTAGGGAATTATTTTTTCTATGTACCCATGAAACAACAATACCAAGGCTAGGTGTGCGATCATGCATCTTCGTGGTATGAAATACTCATGGTTGTAGATGGAGGAGCTGAGGCTTTAGTTGGATGTTATGATGGTGACCTGGGAGATGTTCATACAATGGTTTTGTGCTCACTTCTTATTAGATATTTTGAGGTTGAGTGAGGTACACATAGTTGAGGGGAGCTTGGTTTGAGTTTTAGGAGTTTCACCAAGAGTGCAACCAAATAATGATCCAGTTCCAGGAGCAGATGCAAGAGGAGTATAGATGTCAATTGTAGGAAATGCTGGGAATTGTCCTCCTTCAGACAAGGGTAGCACTACAGGCATAGATTGAAGAAGGATAAGGAGAGTAGCATTCAACATTCTATTTGTTTCCATGCCTTGCAGTCAGCACAAAATTCTCAGTAGAACCTTATAAAGGATGGGATCAGGAAAGGTGGTATATCTTCAGTGAGTCAAGGTACTAGGAGGAGGAGTTTCTTGATTTGCAGTCAGCAAGGACATATTTCTATTCAATGTCCTCAACTCGGTTTTATTAGATGTTTAGTTAGAAGAAAACAACTGTTGAACATATTTTTTTGGGAACTATAGATGGAGGACAAACAACCTTCTATGGTGCTCATGTGCTTTTTCTAGTGCCAGGGTATGATCTTCAGGGGTTGCGACATGGATGAAAGAGTTTTATCTTTATTTTCTTTTAGGCTTCCAGGAGTAATCTAGGCAAATGGGGGGAGGATGTAATGCCCCTCCTTAGTTTATCTTTTGATCTGTGCGTCGATAGACTTATTGAGACATATTATTGAAACCTTGATGATTTCTTCTGACTCTATTATTATCCTAGATGCTATATTTGTGATATTAGATATTTTATATGGACACATGTTATATGATGGCTCTTATGGATGACTAACATAGCTTGGATTATTATGATAATGACACTTCTTACTATTGATTAAGAAATATGATGTATATATGCTTGACGGATCTTATATGCATTTCTATGTTGTTGGATTATATTGATCATGGACTTAATGTCATTGTGGATATACTAACCCTATTTCATCATTACATATGATGAGTTGACTATATGATGTGTTTGATTGTTGTATGACTATCTTCATGACAGGGACGATTCACATCACTCATTGCGAGCGGGATGTGTCATTTTTATTCTCTATCACTTGCTTTTCTATGAAATACGGTATATGTTGTATTGTGGCTTTGTGGTTGCAATATTTTAGGTACTAGACATCGACTCCACCTGGGTCCATAGGTTTGAGCGCATCTTTAAATCCCAATGGCAAGTTGTTGGAGATGGCATGGATTCCCTTCACATACTCTAGGTCTAAGATGTCTACCTTGAGTCGTTAGTGTCTTGGGGCAATTCGCAATGTTAGTTAGTCAGTTGGGGTTTTGTGTTTATGCGATGGTCTTGTGAGTATGCAAGTGTTTATTGATTTATTTAATTAATTGATGTGAGATTAAATAGTTCTTAATGTTTAATTTAATTATTGGATTATTGGTGTTTTTATTATTCAAGGTTTAATATTCAATTAATTATTTATTTATTATTTAATTTATATTTATTGCTATTTATTATTTATTGTTTATTAATATCTTTGGGCTTTAGTGTTGAATAATATTTATTAGAGGTTATTTAAGCCCTTTGGTTATTTATTTAATTACCCATTTGATTAATTTATTTAATTTTAGCTTATAGTTAGTTGTATGGCTTAATTATTAATTATTTGGGGATAGGAAAGTATCTTATATTATATCTTTATATATCCCACCTATAATTATAAATATGTTTTTATATTTCCCTCACCTACCGTTTATTCTCATTGGACAAATTTGAAATGAGAAATAAAAATATAACCTAAAGTGGGTAGGTAAGGTATATTTCCTACTGGAATATTTTTATTGGTTGATTTTGAGGCTAGGGTTTTGGTTTGGTATTCTTTTCATTCGATAGTTTCAACTTGTTGTTGGGTTACCATCTTTTGAATTCTTCTACAAATTTTATCTTTGAGCTTGGATTTTGTCTTTTGGGAGCTTGTCGAATTTTGTTTGATGCTTCTACAACTTTCTTCCATCACTCCTAATCCAGGTTGGAGGCCCTTTCTTTAAAGTATTCTTTTCTGGTTCAGTGTTTTCTCCATGTCTGCAGATTGTATGAGGATTTTTTTGGGAGAATAAATTTATTATATAGTCTTATATAGTTGAGAAGAAAATATCATGGGGAAAATTATTCTGTATAGTTTAACTTTAGCTTTATGAGAAATTTAACTATTTGTGGCTCATGGCTCTGCAAATTTTTTCCCCTCTATAAATAATTTTTGTGTGTGTGCCTTTCCTTGTTGGGGGTGTATTGGATTTCTCCCTAGCATGTAATGGTTTTTTGGATGCCACTTTGGCCTTATTGTTTTCTCTGCAAGTTCTTCTTGAGTGTATTTTGAGTTTGTGGCCATGAAGATGTATTTCGAATATCTTCTTTTATAGTTCATGATTTTATCTTGTGTTTCTTTCTATCATTTTGTAATGTTTGGGTGTTTCTATTAAGCCCTTATTTGTAAGATTATATTATGCCTTTGATTTTATATCTTTGGTCCAAAATTTATCTACCCGTGTCTGAGTCCGAGGTAAAAGCGTTGAAATTATATGTAAATGTGATGATAGCATTAGCGAGTGTGTTGTCTATTTGGGAAAATACGCTATTCCATAGTATATGCGTTGTTTAAACCTGCATATGCATTTTTAGACCTATCATATGGGTTGTTGGAATTAGTGAATGAGTTGTTTAACTGGGCATATGCATCGTATTGCGCAACATATGTGCTAAACTATTGAGATTTTGTATTTTGATCAGTTTTCTTAGTTCATTTTGGTTTTGTGGTTTTTGGGTCCTACCAGAGGCATTTATGGAGGCCTGTAGTTAATTTATATCTTTAGTTTGATCAAATTTGATGATCTTTTGTGGTTTTTTCTTCTATCTACTTTTATGCTTCTTTATTGAGGTTTTGTACTCTCTTGACGAGTCATGATTATGAGTGTTTCTCTATTATTGTTGAATCAACAAGTTGATGTGCCTTGATGCTAGTGTTCATTCCATGATTGGATAGATTTGATGGCCTTTATATGGCTTTGATGCATTATTGTGCTTTAAGGCGCTTTGTTGCTTTATTCGATATTGTGGTCATTTGAAGTATTTTTATGTATATGGATGCATGATGATGCTCATGGTTTTCAATTTACATGTTGAATTAGAGCCTCCTAGTTATTTTAATTTTTTTGGAACATGTTAGGGGGAGTGGGATTCCATATGATAATCAGGGCGATGAGAGATAGGCGGTCAGTTGATAAGCCTCTCGTCTAGATCGCTATGGCACATTAGAAGTTTTCCTTATTATAAACATATGATAACATTAATAATGAAATTAGATGGATTGGATAATTAGGACTCACCTAATCAAGATAATTTATAGTTGAGCACAAAGACTTGATCCTAGGGAGGATGTTTTAGGATAAGGTTGGGAAGGCCACAAGGGTGGTAAGTCAATCTCCCTTGATTCTCTCATAGGTTGAGATGGCTCCACATGTCTATCGGGGTTATGGATTGAAGGGTTATGTGTCTATTTTGGGGAGGATAACATGTGATGATACTCCACTCCTACATGTGTCCATATTTGTTATGCTAATGCCTTGTCTATTGTTACGCCTATGGGAGTTTCGATGTGTGGTTTCCATGTGATTGGTTGTTGTGTTGTGTGGTTGTGATACTTGATTTATGAGTCTCAATGGTAGCTTGGTGTCGACTTAGGTCAAGAGTGTGTGTTGGGACCTTGTGTCATCTCCTAGCATGGGGGGTGGTTCCTTTGGTTCCACATTCTCGGGTGGTTGGTACCTCTCTACCATTGAGATGTTCTCATTGGATTCATATGAGTGGATGTGGATTCTTCTTCATTGCAACTTATAGTATATTATTGTAGCATATGAATGTAATTTGTTATCATGGATAATGTGATGTGATCATATTTTAGAAGTTGTGACTGAGACTATGTAACTAGGAATTTGATATCAAGGTCATGTAATATGAATTTATATTCATGTTTAAGATAGAAAATAATAGGAAATCTGAATTGGTGATTAAGATGATAATGTAAATGTAGCTATGTAACTTGCATTTAGTGGATATAAGTATAAGGACTTGTTCTAAGATTAATTATTTATATGATGTAATGAATTGTAATCATTACATTGTAATAGGATTATCTTTGAGTATGGATGTATATGCAAGTATTGAATGAATGCTCTATTCGCATATGTGCAGAGTATGATGATATGATGACATTGTATGTTGTCATTGATATCAATATGCTGAAGACTGAACCGGTATATTGAAGTAAGAAACTGGCAAGAGAACCGATATGATGTTGTGAACTGGTATGTGTGAAAAAGTGAAGCGATATGTTTGTTCAAGGAAAACCTATAAGTTGGAATGTGAACCGGTATATGGAATGTGGAATGACTATCGGTTGGTAGTCTTAGCTTCAGGGTTTTTGGTTGAAGTGTTCCAAGCCTGTGTGATTCAACTGATGACATCATGTGATGAGTTTAGCGTTGTAATGAAGAACAAATTGTGTTGCCACATCAGCCTTGTGTGCGTGAAGGATCTTGCATGAAGGATATTGATCCTATCTACCTCGGGAATGTGCGAAATCTTTGTAATCGATGGAGAACACATGATGGGTTATCAGCCTCTAAGAAGATGTGAAGAGCGAACGATGGAGAACTTCTTGAGATCTGTTCAAGACTGTTGTAATCAATGCAATATATTCAATGATTAGGATTGAACCGACTAAATTGCTTAACCTAAATGTTTAGGGTTTAGGGTTTATGCTACCGAACTATCAGTTTCCTATAAGGTCGATGTTGTTTTTCATGTTGAGATTGTTGGCAAATGTTGTGTGTGTATCTAAGTGCAGAGATATGTGATTCTTGCCTGACCAGATAAGAGAATAGATACCTACAGAGTGTGATTGCAGAAGCAAGGAACTAAAGTGGATCTGTATTGGCATTGAAGTGTTGTTACCAAATCATTGTAATACCTGTTGACCTCTAACCACTTCAATAGTTGAAAAATCCCTTAACAGGCTAGCTTTAACTGACTTGTTGTAAATCCTTTGACAAGGTGACTCAAAATATTTGAGTTCTTGAAATCCTCTAACAAGGTAATCTTTCATAGGGTTTAACCCTTAACCAGGTATTTTATCCATCCCTTAGTCGAGTGATCCCTAGCAGGATCAGTTCCTAACAGAACCTATTGCAATAGTCTCTAACCGGACTAGGCTCCTAACAGAGCAGACTTCAAAAGGGTTCAAAGAACAGCTTGTGGGTATTCATCCCCACCATGGTTTTTCCCAGTTGGGTTTCCACGTGAAAAAATATGTGTGCTATGTGTGATGCTCTTTCATGTGATGCTTTGTTATTTTCTGTCAAGCGGTAAAGCATGTTAAATCAGTAAGTCTTTACATTTTTGTTGATGTATCACTAGTGTAGGCATGTGGGTGAAGTGGAAATAAGGTATTAGATTGCGTGGAATGTTAAGAGTTACCAGTTTATGTCCTTCACATTCTTACTGTGTTTAACCGGTAGTAATCTGGTTTAGACCGGTGTTATTGCTTGCTAGTCAAGTGTAGAGTTTTTAGTCAAACCAGTTTGAAGAAAAAGTGATTTTTGCCTGTACTGATTCACTCCCCCCCTCTCAGTACCAGTTTGGTACTAACTGTTCATCATTTATTAATCAATTGGTATTAGAGCATCTTCCAGGTCCTCTGTGTTGTAAGCTTAACCCCTTGAGGAAAAGATCCTACTCCAATGATGAAGAGGGAAGGTCCAAAGTTCAACAAAGACAACTTTAAAATATGGAAGGATAGAATGAAGATATACATTAGAAGCATGGGTGCTCAACACTGGAGCTATGTGGAGAATGCTTATGTTATCCCTACCGGTACTATCACCAATGATCAAAAGAGAGAGATTTAGGAGAATGGGCAAGTCATGGAAGCCCTAATCAGTAGTTTATCTAACATTGAGTTTATTGATGTTCAGGATAAAGAGAATCCCAAAGAAGTATGGGATTCCCTTGAGAATATCTATGGTGGTGATGAGCATGTGAAACAAGATAAGGAAGAAAGCCTTAGAGGAAAGTTTGAAGGCATGAGAATGGTTGAAGGAGAGACCATTCAACATAATGGAATAAGAATCAAAACTGTTGTTGGAGATATCAAGAGTGTAGGTGGTAAAATGGAAGATTCCACTGTTGTTAGCAAAGTTTTGAGATCCTTATTACCGGTCTATGCAATAAGGGTTGCTACTATTCAAGAGTTGATGTCTATAGACAATACAAAGGTATCCCTGGACTCCATCATTGCAAATTTAATAGCTTATGAGCTAAATAATTATGATGGCAGTATTCAGAAGACTAAATCAACCTTTAGAGCATCTGTCGCACCATCTAGAAAAGGCAAAGAAGCTAGTACCAGTGGTGAACCAAGACAAAGTAGAGAAATGGATGATGAGGAGATCCTGATGGAATTTGAAGCTCTTCTTGCCAAGAGACTTCCTAAGGGAACCGGTAAATACAAAGGTAAGCTCCCTTTTAAATGCTTTTCTTGTAACTGGATAGGACACATTAGTGTAAACTGTCCTAATGGTGATAATAATGACAAACCAGAAAAGTTCAAGAAGTTCAAAGGAGGAAATTGGAGAAACTATTTTGTAGCAGTTGATGAAGGTGTCACTAATGAGGAATTAGAAGATGAAGAAAGTGAAGACATTGTGTTTGTAGCAGTCAAGGAAGATGTGTTAGACAAGAAGTCTCTTGTCTCCCGCTTTGATAATTCCAATGAGTGGATTATTGACAGTGGCTGTTCTCGCCATATGACTAGTGACCGGAGTAAGTTTCTATCTCTGGAAGAATATGATGGTGGTGTGGTCCGTTTTGGTAATGATGCACCATGTATGGTAAAAGGTAGAGGGTCTATCTCTTTGAATGGAAAAAGTAGTGTTGATAATGTGTACTGGGTAGAAGGTCTCAGACACAACCTTTTGAGTGTTGCCCAACTGAATGATAGTGGACTCACTCTGGTATTCAAAACTGGAGTGTGCAAAATCAAAGGAAAGAATGGTGAACTGATGGCCACCAGTATGTAGACCAAAGGTAACCTATTTCAGCTGAATGTAAATATCAGTACATGTCTTATGGCCAAGTTTGATGATAGCTGGATATAGCATAAGAGACTCTGCCATGTAAACTTTGATAACATTGTGAAGGCTAGTAAGATCAAGGCAGTTAGAGGATTGCCTATGCTGAGAAAACTAGAAAATCCTTTGTGTAGAGAGTGTCAACTGGGGAAAATGTCTTCCTCAACCTTCAAAGGTAAATCTTCACTGTAGACAATTTACTTGATCTTGTGCATACTAATATGTGTGGTCCTATGAAAACTAGGACTGTGTAGGGAGATAGGTATTTTATGATTCTTACTGATGATTTCTCAAGAATGAGGTGGGTCACATTCTTGAAGGACAAATCTGAAGCTTCTAGAAAGTTCAAAGCCTTCAGAGCATTGGTTGAAAAAGAAAGTGGTAAGAGGATTAAGTGCTTAAGAACTGATCAAGGAGGAGAATTCACTTTCGGTGAATTCAACAAATACTATGAAGAGAATGGCATCAAGAGGCAACTGTCTCCCCCTCGGACTCCACAACAGAATGGCCTAGCAGAGAGGAACAACCAAACTGTGGTTGAAGCAGCTAGAACTATGTTGATCCAAGGGAAGGTTGCTCACACCTTTTGGAGAGAAGTGGTGAGCACTACAGTCTACACAATGAACTGGGTACTCATCAAAAAGGGTAAGGATAAAACACCTTATGAGTATTGGACCAGTAAGACACCAGTGGTAAGTTACTTTAGAGCATTTGGTAGCAAATGCTATATCAAGAGGAATGAACATCAGAGCAAGTGTGATGATGAATGTGATGAGGGAATATTCCTAGGGTATTCCACCAAGAGAAAAGCTCTCAAATGTTTCAACAATAGGACTCAGAGAATTTTTGAAAGCATCAATGTTAGAGTTGATGAAACCTCTGAGAAACCTAAGGAAACCGACTGTGAGCAAGTAGGAGATGAACCGGTAGTAACCTTCTGGGAACCGATTGCAAAACAGTCTAGCATGAGTAACAGTGCTACTACACCAGTAGATGCTAATGTTGATGAAGATGAGGATGAAGAATAAAAGAAAGAGGAAACAACTATGATCATTCCTAGGTATGTAAAGCTAAATCTTGATCCAAAGCAGATCATAGGAGACAAGGATGCAGGAATTATTACAAGGAAAAAGGTCAGAGAAAACTCTTGCATGATCTCTGAATTTGAGCCTAAAACATTAAAAGAGGCAAATAAAGATGAAGATTGGATCAAGGAAATGGAAGAGGAACTTGAACAGATAGAAAAGAGTGGTACATGGTCTTTGGTGCCCAGACCTTAGCATAAAAATGGCATAGGCACCAAATGGGTTTTTTAGAAATAAAGTGAATGAAGATGGTACCGTGGTAAGAAACAAAGCCAGAATGGTGTCCAAAGGATATGCTCAAGAAGAAGGAGAAGACTATGGAGAAACCTTTTCTCCCGTAGCCAGATTGGAAGGAGTTTGTATGCTTCTTGCATATCCAGCATTCAAGGGATTCAAAGTTTATCAAATGGATCTAAAATCTACATTCTTGAATGGAATACTAGAAGAAGAGGTGTATATAGAGCAACCAGATGGGTTTGCCCTATCAGAAGATAGTGACATGGTGTGTAGGCTACATAAAGCCTTGTATGGACTAAAGCAGGCACCTAGAAAATGGTATGAATGCTTGCACTCCCATCTTGTGAAGATTGGATTTGAGAGAACAAGTGAAGATAACAATATCAATCTAAAGTTAGAAGGAGATCAGATTCTAATCTATGGGGTATTTGTTGATGACATAATCTTTGGAGGAGATAACAAGATGAGTCATGATTTTACAGATGAGATGAAAAAGGAGTTTGAGATGTCACTTATAGGGGAGATTAAGTTCTTCATTGGACTAAAGATTCAACAAATGAAAGATGGTATATTTATCACTCAGTCCAAGTATGTCAAAAAGGTGTTGAAGACCTTTGGCATGGAAGAAAGCAAACCGGTTGGTACACCGATGGTCACAGGTTGTAAATTATCAAAGGAGGATGACTTAGTGCTAGTAAATGAGAAAGAATACCGATCAATGATTGGTAAATTGCACTATGTAGTACATAGCCTGCCGGACATTGAACATGCAGTGGGCATTACTGCATTGTTTCAGAAAAGCCCAAGAGAATCCCACTTGGTAGCAGTCAAGCGGATTCTGAGATATCTGAAGGGAACTATTGACTATGGATTATGGTATCCATACAGTAATGATTTCAACCTAAAAGTGTTTACAGATGCTGACTGGGTTGGTAATGTGGTGCATTCTTTCTTGGTGGTAGACTAGTCTCATCGATGAGTAAGAAGTAGAGCTGTATTTCTCAGTCTACAGCCGAAGTGGAGTATGTTGCTGCTTTCATGAACTACACCCAGACAATCTGGATGAAGCATGTATTAAATGGCTTCAAATTTCCTGTATCTGAATCGGTAAGTATATTTTGTGACAACACAAGTGCGATTAACATCTCCAAGAATCGAGTTTTACATTCTAGAACCAAGCACTTTGAGCTTAAGTATCATTTCTTGAGGGAAATGGTTCAGAACAAAGAGATTGTATTGGAACATGTTTCCAATAAGGAGTAGTTAGCAGACATATTCACCAAGCCTCTACCGAAGGCTACCTTTACCTATTTGAGAGGTGAATTGGGGGTGCTGCCCCTTCAAGAGGTGAACTAAAGGTGTGTGCTCCATATCAGTTAGGACTTACATTGATATACCTTTTTTAGGATTGGTGTGTTGAAGGATGCTACTCCTTAGGGGGAGCAACATAGTGAGAAATAGTTGTTTGTGCCTCCACTTTGGCATTGTTGTCAAAGGGGGAGAAGATACAAAGAAGAGAAGATATCTACAGTATTGGGGAGAAGATGTGAAGCTGAAGCCAGTTGAAGCAAAGCGGAGAAGATATCTGTAGTATTGGGGAGAAGATGTGAAGCTGAAGCCGGTTGAAGATATCTTTGTATATTGCCATCAATGCCAAAGGGGGAGATTGTTGGCATATGTGCGAAGTATGATGACATGATGATATTGTATGTTGTCATTGATGTCAATATATTGAAGAGTGAACCATTATATTCAAGTAAGCAAATGGCAAGAGAACCGGTATGATGTTGTGAATAGGTATGTGTGAAAAAGTGAAGCGGTATGTTTGTTCAAGGCGAACCTATATGTTGGAATGTGGAATGACTATCAGTTGGTAGTCTTAGCTTTAGGGTTTCTGGTCGAAGTGTTCCAGGCCTATGTGATTCAACTGATGACATCATGTGATGAGTTTAGCATTGTAATGAAGAACAAATTGTGTTGCCACGTCAGCCTTGTGTGCATGAAAGATCTTGCATAAGGATATTGATCCTATCTACCTCGGGAATGTGCGAAATCTCTGTAATCGATGGAGAATGCATGATGGGTTATCAACCTCCAAGAAGATGTGAAGAGAGAACAATGGAGAACTTCTTGAGATCTGTTCAAGACTGTTGTAATCAATGCAATATGTTCAATGGTTAGGATTGAACCGACTAAATTGCTTAACCTAAATGTTTAGGGTTTAGGGTTTATGCTACAGACCTATCAGTTTCCTATAAGGTTGATGTTGTTTTTCATGTTGAGGTTGTTGGCAAATGTTGTGTGTGTATCTAATTGCAGAGATACGTGATTCTTGCCAGACCAGATAATAGAATAGATACTTACAGAGTGTGATTGCAGAAGAAAGGTACTAAAGTGGATCTGCATTGGCATTGAAGTGTTGTTACCAGATCATTGTAATACCTATTGACCTCTAACCATTTCAACAGTTGAAAAATCCCTTTATAGGGTAGCTTTAACTGGCTTGTTGTAAATCCTTTAACAAGGTGACTCAAAATCTTTGAGTTCTTGAAATCCTCTAACAAGGTAACCTTTCATAGGGTTTAACCCTTAACAGAGTATTTTAGCCATCCCTTAACCGGGTGATCCCTAGCAAGATCAGTTCGTAAGAAAACCTATTGTAATAGTCTCTAACTGGACTAGGCTCCTAACAGAGCGGACTTCAAAAGGGTTCAAAGAACATCTTGTGGGTATCCATCCCCACCATGGCTTTTCCCAGTTGGGTTTCCACGTGAAAAATATGTGTGTTATGTATGATTCTCTTTCATGTGATGCTTTGTTATTTTCTGTCAAGCAGTAAAGCATGTTGAATCAGTAAGTCTTTACATTTCTATTTACATATCACTAGTTTCGGGATATGGGTGAAGTGGAAATAAGGTGTTAGATTGTGTGGAAAGTTAAGAGTTACCGGTTTATGTCCTTCACATTCTTACTGTGTTTAACCGGTAGTAATCTGGTTTAGACCAATGTTATTGCTTGCTAGTCAAGTGCAAAGTTTTCAGTCAAACCGGTTTGAAGGAAAAGTGATTTTTTCTTGTACCAATTCAGCCCCCCCCCCCCCCGCCTCTCAGTACCGGTTTGGTACTAACTGTTAATCATTTATTCATCATGTTCTTATTGAAAGGTTGATATTATTGATAAATGGATACTTCTAGATTGTAAGAATGAACGGGTAGTTGGTAAGATGAATAGTTAACCTTAAGGAAATGATTTAGATTGTTTTAGTTAATATGAAATGAGGTTATGACTCTAGTAGTAGAATAAGACATGGGTGCATCTCAAAGTATCTGAATATTCCTTAGTTATTGGAAACAATGTAATTGAATATGTTGCTATGTGTTTATCATTGTCTGTATGTTATGATTGATGGATGAGATTGTATATTAAAAGTGGAAAATAACCTACATAAGTAGGATTGGTTTAGTGTAATAATTGCATTTGATAAATATATTGCATATGCGATAATGGAATTTATATTTATGGTTGTGTTAGAAATAAAAAGGAAAGGGATTATCTTTCATGGAAAGAGTAAGCATGTCATGTTAGTTAGATGATAGAGTAGAGTGCATCTCGTAATGGTTAAACAATCAAGTAGATTGCATATCATGAAGAATAGTAACCAAGTGTATTGCATATGTGCATGATTTATGATTAAGGATGTTAAGTTTCATATTGAATGTGGTTAGATTGTTATTTCTTATGATGATAGTACATAGTGACGTTGAGATACCCTAGGGAGAGGGTATTAATGGTTATTTATATTTAATGCCGCTTGTGTAATTGGTTTATGAGTGTATGTTAAATGTGTCATGATCATAAAGATTACATGTTAATGGATGATTAATATATATTAAATATTTGTTGATATGTGTTACATTAGTTGTAATTTAAAATAAAAATAATCTCCATTAGAAGGTTAGTTTTGCTTTATTTCTCTAAGGCAATTTCACGGGCATTACACTCATGAATAGTTATTGTTGTAAGTCTTAAAAATACACCAGATAATGTGAAATGAATAAGAGTTCACAAAAGTTAAATAGGATAAAGAATGGGTGAACCCACAATAGTGGGTTACACTTTATTGCCAACTTTGACACTACAATATTCATTTTCAGAAAAAACTTCAGATTCAAACACCTATTACTTCTAAACCATAAGGAATTTGTAGATGATGTGAACTAGTGATTTGTGTAATTTTGTAAATAGATTCTGAAAATATTTTTTGATAATTTTTGGAATCAATTTGCTTCCATTTTTCTATCTCTCTCAAAAACTAGTTTTTTTCAAAAAAATAACATTTTTAAAGAGTGATACTCACTCTGTATAGCATAACTTTTTTTTATATAATAGATATGAATTTAATTTTTTTGAATTTGGTTTTGTAACATCCATATCTAGTGTTTGCAATTGGTTTTGTAATATTATCTCTAATATTTCATATTAAAATTTGAAGTTTAGTTAACTGTAATTTTGACATATGTCCATTTGATATTACATAACTTGTTGTATATGTAACGAAAATCATTTTTTTCTTTTTTATTGGAAAGAGGACTTGAATTCCTAGTGTGTAAATATTTTTTATAATTTTTCAGGTGTCGTTTACTATTTTTCCATAAGTATTGAACAAAAAAGTTCATGTTCAGTGAAAACCCTACATTCATAAGAAATAAAATAAAAATATATTTATGAAATTAAATATATTAAAAATTATACTATCTGGAAAGCTTATAATAAGGGCCAAATACTTAAAAAGCCAAAATTTCTAAATGAATTCATTTGACCCCCCAAAAGCTAATGTAAAATTGGTTTTTTATCAGCACTTGATAGATGCAAAGGAGACTCCATTCCAAGTAAGATTTAAAAGTAGAGAGGTTCTATCCAAGAAATTTTTATCTAAGAGCCTTTGATCTAACTCTCTTCTATTAATTACTTCAAATGGGACCTCTTAAATCTTAAATTATTATATTTTCTAAAAAATAGATGATTTCGGCAAAAATCAGGATGTACGAAAAAGTGGGGACTAGCATTGTGAGTTCACCCAAATATAAAGAAATTACATTTCTTTTTTTTAGTGGAAATGTTTTCTATCAAATTAGTAATAAACTTTATTATCTATCTGAACTAGGTGAATTCTCTTAGTCATGGGTACTACATGTTTATATTTTGGCCATTTGTGAACACTTCTAATAGAAAAAAAATTCCTTATGACTTAGAAAAATTTATACATGGAATTATCACCCTTAATCAGCCAAAACTAAGACCTTTCCCAAACAAGTAGATGGAGGTTCCTCTAGTCTTATTACACTAAGAATAAATGTAGTAGTTAACTTATTACATGATTTCTATATAACTCATGGGGTAATTATAATAGTAATACACAAAAGTGGGTCTTTAATATTGTAGTGTCATAAATTGTAAACCCTTGATTAGGGTTGTCCAATTCCATGCTTAGGTTAGCACTAGCCTTGAGTAGTGTGTCACATTGCATTTATAAGGCTCCTTTAGCCATTTAATTATTAATTTAATTAAATTTAAAGTCCTCTCTCAACAATTCACATATCATAAAATTGGCCCCCTAACTCTAAGCACAACCCTTTTTAATTTATTTTAATTAATCCTAATAATGTCCTCATTTCAATCTTCAAAGCACACTTTTGCATATCTAAACACTTTTTAATCATGATATCTTCCATCTCTAGAAAATTGAAAAAA
The DNA here is from genome assembly GCF_030272615.1 of Cryptomeria japonica. Lineage (NCBI taxonomy): Eukaryota > Viridiplantae > Streptophyta > Pinopsida > Cupressales > Cupressaceae > Cryptomeria > Cryptomeria japonica. Next base: position 309,039,035 of record NC_081411.1, on the reverse strand, counting down.
AGTCTCCCAAACTAGAATGTTAGCATTATGGTTCCATACCTTTTTTCTCGAATTTTAGGATCTTAATTTGGTGGTATTATAATGTTCAAATCCTTCTTTGTGTCAATTTTTCTTAATTCTGGGTCATCCTAAAGGTTTTTAATAATTGTTAAATCCCTATATAAAGCATCCCACTCAATTCATTTTCATAATCTAATCATATGCAAACATTATCATCAATTCAAGAGAAATATTTCTTTCTCAAGAGTGGATCTGATTCAAGGAGAAGCAAATTTCATCAAGGCACCTTCAATTTATGTTTTATCTATGGTTTCATGATTTATTTTATGTGATTTATCATGTTATTTCATTAACACATGGAGTACTTGTCCTAAGATAATTACATCACCTATTGAAGGTATAATAATCTACAATCAAGCATTTCAACCTTGCCCTCAAAAGGAAAGCCCTTTCCAATTTAGTTCATGTTAAATTTCCATTTCAATTAGGATTAATTCCAAACTTTGGGTTTGACCTAAGGAAAAAACCTATCCACAATGCAATTTCCCTTCTTTTGTGTGCAGGTGATAGATTCGGGAGATGTGAAGGTAGAAAAGGATAAAGGATAGTTTAAAACCTCATGTTGGCACCCCCACATTAGCATATGTAGCCCTCATCTCTTATTTAGGTCTATTCAATGTCTTAACTCCATTTTTGATCCAATGTAAGTCTACTAGTTGATTTCCTCGAGGGATATCCTTCTCCCCAGGGCTTATGAAGGTCCTTGATTGAGGAGGACTAAGTCTCTAGTTCCTTGGTCCTAGGACTAGAGCACCTATCACCCTAGTCCCCCTTGGTCGGACTCTATTTTAAATTGTGAGATGGGTCCTATCTCTTAGGTGGGAAATGAAATTGGTAGCTCAACATGACCGTTGGAGGTCAACCTAATCAGGAAATTGACCAAGGATATCATATATAAAGACATCAATTAATTCATTTCAATCTAATTCTATATATCCACTCAAGCTAGCAATCAAGCGTTTATGCATTCATCATCAAGCATTTGTAGAGATCTTCAAGGTTGCATATTATTCATTCGCCCACTATGGAGAAAAATTATATCATTCATATGCAAGCATGTATGTGTGATTAGGGTTTTTTCATGTTCATACTATTTCATACAACATATGTGATTATATTCAAGAAACAAATAATCATTATCAACAATTATAGATCTGGGGTATACCTTTCTATTACTTATTTCAATATTTACAATATTTCATTCAAGGTTAATTCATAAACCAGAGTCTAACTTAGGCAAACCCCTATTCCCAACCTATTTCCTTTCTCTACTATGCACAAGAATAGGTGCAGAGTTGCAATCTTTAAAATTGGCTTTATTTATAGAGATGAATAGGTTCCCCTTTGGATGGTGAAAAGTGTGAAGGACAAGAGTGACAAGCATTCTAGTCCCAACAAATCGGGAGCTCCTTTTGGGAACAAGTCTGAGTACTCTTATATTACTTATATCTAGGTTCATGGTTCGATCCAATGACTATAGCTCATTATTTGTGCATAATTGCTTTGATTCCAACACATTTACCCTAATTTCAACATTTCAACAATTCAACTTAAAAGAGTGAATAAATCTCCAATTCAAGTAATCCAATAGAATTATCAACCCTATCCTTGTTGATTCATGGCTAGATCTTTTGGGTTCACCCCTCTTTAATGTGTTGGTCCCTAAGCCTAAAATTATCAGTTTTTTAACCTTAATTGGGTGAAAGCCTTAATTTTTCACCTACATTTTTGGTGAACGTAACTCCTCACACCCTTTATTCTGATTTATATTCTCAGATCTAATTTTTTATGCAATTTAAAATTCAAAATTGCATTTACAAGTTTAATTTCGAATTGAATTGAAAAAAATTAGAGGTTAAATCAACAAAAGCCCTAATTTTTAATTCTAAAATGAATCTTGTGAGTTGTCGAATCGGGATTAATTGTTTCAGATCTGATTTACAAATATTTAAAATTTTAATTTGCATTCACAGGTCTTATTTTAATCAAATTACAAAAATTTAGAGGTTTATTCACAAAATCCCTAATTTATTTTGGTTATTTCAATTTGTGGGTTGCATAATTCATCACTTTCATTTTTTGATCTGAATTTTATCATTCATAATGGAACTTAATAGATCCGATTTATTTTCTATTTCACATATTATTACAGTACTTTTTACTAACATTTATCATAACTATTTGTTGGATAATGGTTTCTTTCACTACACTGCTACTTCTCATTCATAGAACTTTGGCATATTGCATTTTTGGAATTTTTAAATTCCTTCCTTTCAATCAATTGGATCTCAAAGATTTATTTTATAGTGCATGTTGTTTTATTGTGATATTTTTAAGACATTGCATTTCATATATAGATCACATTAAAAATTTTGTAGATCCCAATCCTAGAGATGTTAATGGAAAACCTAATACTTGCACCTCTCATAGGGTATCTTATATGAATGAAGAACAAGATAACTATCCTATCAATTACTTCTCTAAGGGAGAGAAAGCATTTAAGATAAACATGACACCATCTTCTTCTCATAAACATACCCTAGTGCAAGGCGAGCAAGGTCAAGATATTGGTATTTCAATCTCTCTAGATACCTCTTATTCTCCTACAGCCTATCTTAATCATCAAAAAACTTGTAGAGAAAATGATCTTATGAATTTCATTCATGATCTATCTCCAAACATAACATTAAGTAAAGAGGAGGCCTTATATGATAAGGACATTCTTTCCCAATCCATCAAAGAGGATATGCATGATGATAGAAAGGAAAATCTCCCTACATAAGATATTCCTTCTTCATCTACTCTTCCCTTTTCTCCTTCTAAATACACTTACACTACAAATTTTCAAAATATCCATTATAATTTTCCTCCCTCTCAATTAATAAATTCTTACAGGAGTGGCTATAACATCATATCAAAATAAGTTTTTAGAAGACAAGGACTTGAGAAATTTGAAAAAGGAATTAAATCTCCTATAAACCCTCCTACACAAGCTAATACCAAAGGTCTAGGGACATTATCATGAATCCCCTATGGATGATCTCCTTAGAATTCAAAATTTTAAGGATTATCTTGCAAAACATAAGACTTATCATCCCTGTAAGTGTGTTTCTTCTTCAAGCACTCCTTTTTGTTCATCTCATCACAGTCATGACCATCATGCTAATGGTTATAGAGATTTAAAAAAAATGTATGCAAGAACTAGTTGATAATGGAACTATTAAAATCATAGATGACAATCCTTCTTCTTCTAATAACCGTTCTACATCACAAGAGACAAGACCCTATCCTATTCATGAACAAGAGAAATTAGCCACTAGAATCTTTTGGAGATTGAATTATGATAAGAATATTGTTTTTCTTTTCATAAAATTCACTAATAAATATAAGGAAGGTAATGAACATTGTCTTTTTCATTTTAGTCATGCTCATTCTCTTGGAAAGTGTAAATAATCTAAAATATTTATTCAAGACCTATATGATAAGGCTCGTATATCTCAAACAAATGATCTTGCTCTTTTTCTTCCTAAGAAAGTAGTTCCTTAGAACTCTATCCACCCTTGATGTTGGTCCTTACCCTACCCTATGATAAAATTAGTTAACTTAAATGGTGGATCTTTGTCATAAGAGGTGATGCTTTTTCAATTTCAAAATATATTGGGGCAGAAAAATTATTCTTTTTTGCCTCTATCTTATTATTATTTCTTTTTCACTTATTCCATTTAGGGGAATGGTATGTCTCTTATGACTAATCCCTTCTTAGGGGATTTTTTGACCCTTCTTCTCTCTCTCTCTCTCTCTCAAGATTACCTCTTCATTAAAGTTGTATTTTACATGCCTTACTATCTTTTCTTACATCGAATATTCATTCATGTGAGTATATTATCCATTGGCTTATGTATAATCTTTCTTTAGAGATTTTATAATCTTTCTCATTGTCCTAATGCTTGGGGAAAAATAATTTCTCTCTTATCCTTTCTAAGGATCCACTTTTCCTTTGTTGAGTGGTGTTTCCTTATGATTTTATGTCATTACTTGTGTGAAGTTGTTATTTGCTGAAGGATTATCTCTTATACAAGAGGTGTATGTCCTTGGCTATAACCTCTTTTTCACTTGGAAATCCATATCTTTTACAAAATTACCCCTTCACATCGGTCAAAAGTGTGTCATCCTTAATCAAGAATCCCTTTCACCTCAGAATAGGGGGGAGGTATGCATTCCTTTTCTCCTTACCTTTTTTTGGTAGAAAATGTTATGTTTGTTCAAGAACTCCTCTTGGAGGTAGATTTATTTTGAGAAAATCTCTCTTCTTCTCCAAGGATCCTTTTTACACTTGTTGCAAGATATCTCTTTTTCAACTATCTTATCCTTGACTATAAAAGAATTCCCTCTTTTAGCTTGGATTTATGACATTGTTGCCTAACGAATATCTCCATGGTGTTGAAGGCAGGTATCCTTGTTTCTAGCTTCCTTAAGACATCAACATAGGGCTATGTTGACATCTTAAGGTGGCACATACATATTGCCCTTCTTGTACCATATTGTACTATATTTTTGCATGTCTTAAATGAGGTGTTCATTCTAGAAACCAAAGAAAATAAAATTTCATACAAGATGCTTTATTCTCAAAACCAAACACAACATTGATATATATATCTTAGATGGGGTGCACATTCTTGAAAATAGAGAAACTAAACTCTTACATGGGATATCCTTGAAACCAAGCATATATTTGTCTTCTACAAGGTTACACATTCTCGAAATGAGAAAAAAAACTCTTATATGAGATGTTTTTATAACTAGATGTTCCTCTTGGAATTTTCATATTCATTATGTCTTAAATATGTTGAAGCATGCTTGAAACTAAAGAAAATAAACTCTGATAGGGGTTCTATATACTTGAAATAAAACATTACTTACACATAGGGATGAGGATGAGTAAAACTAGAAAAATACAACTAGACTATTCCTACTCTCCTCCCCAACATGGATCACCTAGAAAGACAAATCTAGGCTCATGTTCTCTCTCTTCTTCACATGGATCACCTAGAAAAACACATCTAGGATGTGTATCCATGCTTCTCTCTTTCTTCTCATGAGCTCATGGATGATGGATCAACTAGAGAGACGCATCTAGAATATGTAGTTAATGGATGATGTGTGGTCTTGCTCTTTTATGTGATCACTTGTGTTCTTGTGATGGAATTTAAAAAAATTGATATTAGTGGTTGAGACATTTTGATATTAAGGTCTCTTAGACTAGTTCACTTGAGGTCTCTTTTTGGTCTTTACCTTTTGGGTCTTTTTCCTTTTGTCTTTGTTTGTTGTTTTTCCCTTGTTTTCCGTTTTTTCTTTTTTGTTTGATTGTATTGTTTTGTGTTCCCTTGCATGTTTTTCAGTGAGTTAAGATCCTAAGATTGGGGGCTTTTCTCCTTGAAATTAGTGATGTCTTATACTCTGTGTGGTTATGATCCTCATTCCTCTCTTTCATCTATTTTGTCTACTTTACTGTGAATATTTGCATAGGATTATACTCCTATTAAAGTGGGGGATAAATTTAGCATCATAAATTGTCACCGAGCCAATTTACACGTCATGTTGGAAACCCTACTTTAGCGTATATCCCCCTCATCTCTTATCTAGGTCAGTTTAGTGCCTTAAGTCCATTTATGATGCAATGTACACCTGCCAGCTGATTTCTTGGAGGGATATCCTTGTCCTTGGGGCTTATGGAGGTCCTTTGTTGAAAAGGACCAAGGTGCTAATGCCTTGGTTGTAGGACCAAAGCATCAAATGCCTTGGTCCCCCTTGGCTAGGCCCTATTTCAAAGTGTGAAATGGGACCTATCTCTTTGGTGAGGACTGAAATTGGTAGCTCAACATGACCATTGGAGGCTGAACGAATTAGTAAATGATGCAGGAACATCCCTGGTCTATGAGAAATCTTGCATGAACCAAAAATATTTTGTTTTAGTTTAGTTCTTATTCAGTTCAGTGTGCAGTTCGCTATATTCCTATTGGTAGGTGTTGGTAGTTGCTTAATTTTCATTGCAGAAAATATTTTTGATTTCTAGGCTGGTTCATGTTCTTAATTCCAAATTTTCAGTCTATTTGGATTCTTTTCTAGCTAGTTATCACTCTCAGTTTGACTATTTCTGGGTTTCAGGACAGTTCTTGAGCTTACTGGTTGGTTTTCCTTCATTTTTTGAGCGATTTATTGGTGTGTGGATCTATTTGGGGTCTTGTTCGATATTCTTCAGTGTGTGACCGACCTTACTATTGATCCACACTTCTTGGTTGTTGTTTTCTGGAGGAATCTCTTTCATTCTTAGGGCTGACCTAGTTACACATTTCATTTTCCTGCATTGGTAAATGTAATCTTTTGTGGCCAACCCGAATATGTTCTGGAGGGTATATATAGGGTATTATGTAATCATTTGTAGAAGAAAGTAGTAATCAGAATAAGGATTTAGATTCATGATTAGAGATACAGCTAATTCTAAGAGTCTTGGATGGATTGTATCTGGCATATGACATTTATGTAACCTGTTGACTACCAGATGTTCTATGATGACTGTATGATGATAATCGATTGGTTGCCAGAGGTTCTAAGACAATAATATGATATGTTTTTGTAATATTTTTATGTTTTATTGTTTCTTTTATTGTGTTAAGTTCTTGTTGCATGAGCCAGTCAGTTCTCTTTTGAGGATTCACCAGTTATGGTTGCATCAATTGGTATCAGAGCTAGTTATGAACCAGTTGGTGGAAGAGTTGTTTGTGAACCTTGAGGAATTCCTTTGGGTGGAAAGATCACTGATTGGACACAGGCTACACATGTGTTAAATAGATCATAGAGTAAGAGGTAATTCAAATTGATAGTCAGATTGCTGAGCTGAGGCCATTCACCAAGGCAGAGGAGGAGATGCCGCCTAGAAGGATGAACTCCTGGAGGGTAGAGAAGATGATGGAGTATTTCAAGAATGAGATGATGAATGAAATATGGAACCCATTGGTTGGTTTATGCAGGAATTCAGAATCTGAGGACGAGTATGAAGAAGTCGGTGAAGAGCTTGAGGTAGAAGAGGCTGAAGGACTGAAAGACAGAAGATAGGAAAGATTCATGATAGAAGTGGCGCAAGCGAGTATAGTTCATAAAGTAAAAGTTTCAAATGTTTTTGGAATACTGAACCCAGAGGATCTGATTTATTGGATCAGAGAGTTGGAGGATAACTTTGAATTTGCGGATGTCAAGGACCCACAGAGAGTCCAACAGACACAAACTAAGTTGAAATGACATGTTGCCTTATGGTGGAAAGAAATGCAGAGAGACGGAGTGGAGAGTAGTAAAATTAAGATCACTTGGTGGATATGTATGGTTACAAGATTGAAGGCCAAGTTTATAGTTGGAGACTATGAGTTGGAATTGTTCATGAAGTTGTAGAACTTGAAATAGACAAATATGACTGTGCAAGAGTAAACTGAGGAATTATACAAGGTGATGATTAGATCTGGACATAGAGAGATGGATAGATAAAAGGTGGTGAGGTACATAAATGGACTTACATTTAGGATGAGATGAGTATGTTGAGGGTTTCCATAGTTGAAGAAGCTTACCTTTTTGCTTTGAAGGCTGAGGAGAAGGTGAGAAGAAGACAATCGAATAACCCTAGAGGGAGGGAGAGATTCAAGGGTCAGATGAGTAGAGAGAAGCATAATGTTGAAGAAGAATCAAAACCTAAGTGGAAAAAAAGAATCAGAACAAAAAACACAAAGAGAAGGCAGTGGCAGTACCAGCAAAGAGTTTCCTGACAAATGTTTCTAGTGTGGAAAATCTAGACATAGATTTTATGAATGTAAACAAGGAATGCTAAGAAGGATGGGTAGCAGTTCACATTGAATTATTTGAAGGAGAAAGAGGAGGTGAGGAACCTAAATCTTGAGAGAAGTGGGAGTACTGAGAAACTAGTTGTAGAGGTTATACTAGAAGGTGGCATGAGTTTATAGAAGGACCTGATAGATAAGCTTCATGGACAAATAGAACCGAATGACATAAAGCTTATGGTGACACACTGAATGAAGTCTTGTGGCAGAAAAAAATCAAAATTACAGAAGAAAGAGAGCAGTAAGTAGAGAAAAAGTGAAGATCTGGAGAAAAGAAAGAGAAATAAAGAGAGTCAGTAGTTAGAGAATTTGATTGAGGTTCCAGAGGAGCAAAAGAAGAGGTTTTAAAATAAGAATGACATTTGGATCATAAATGAGCATGATCTCTTTATCCCAAATCCCTTTTGATGTTCATGAGTTGCCTCTCATGGAACATCTCTTTCTACCTGGGGTTTTTGATGCAGGAGCATCCTTGGTCTATGAGCAATCTTGCATCGACCAAAAATATTTCCTTTCAGTTTAGTTATTGTTTATTTTAGTGTGCATTTTTCTATGTTCTTATCAATAGGTGCCAGTAGTTTCTTAGTTGTTATTGTAGATCCTATTTTGGGTTTCCAAGCTGGTTCATGTGCTTAATTCCAGATTTTAGTTCCAATTGGATTCTTTTCTGACTCT